>NC_045547.1:79170728-79320728 GCF_009769535.1 Thamnophis elegans
AACCTGTAGTAAGTTGTTCTGACCCCCGCTCTGTACGCCGAGGCACTCCGACACAAGATTACTGCTAGACAATTTATTCACAGTAAATTAACACATTGACAAGACTTTGGCAGCAATCAGACTTCCAAGATAAGAAATACACACGAGAGCTTCTCCAAAGTTAGTATATTAGTTGAATCCTGCAAACAGCCTCCTCCCAAAGTCTCTTCTTATATAGTCTCTTGGGAAGAGCCTAATTACAACTACCTGGGTCCAATTATCTTCTGTATCTGCGTAGTTGCTCTCCGTGCTTAGCTGCCCGCCTTTGCCTGGCGTCCGGGACCAACTCCCTTAGCTCCTCATCACTGCTCCAGGGCCTGACGTCAGGGACCAACTCCCTTTGGCTTTCACCGCTGCTCCATGCCTCAGGCGCCTCCTGGTGTCCAACCAGCCTCTCTGGTCCCTGCTCGGAGTCTGAACCCTGTCCAGGGTCCTCCACATCTTCCAGAGCCGATTCATAGGGCCCCTCGCTGTCGGAGTCTGTTTGCAGCTCCAACGGCTCCTGCTGGGTCACAACACTAAGTGCTACTGGTTCGGGCAAACCGCTAGTTCCGACGATCAGTTGTGCCGGGCAATTTTTTTTAAAAAATAGTTTTTATTAAACGTGTTTAAGTTTAAAAAAGAAACAAGAAAAAAAATACAAAAACAAATATAAAACAGATAAAAACACAACATAACAATGTAATGTACTTTTTATAGCTTCCCGCATCAGGATGTATATTCTGCTTTTGTAGTTTACTATTCCATTATTGCCTAGTTTTTAACAATTCTAATGGTAATGTAATCGTTATATTATAATATAATAGTATAGTTTTCTAATTAGATTTTTCTATAGATTTCTAATCGTGCGGCACAGCTTATTGTCGCACAGCTGACCAGTTCACCTTAACCGGTAGTATTTTTTTACTACCGATTTGGGCGAGCTGGTAGCATTTTTTGCTACCGGTTCGGGCGAACTAGTCCAAACTGGTAGGATTTCTGTGACCCGTCAAAACCGCGGTCCACTAAAGCTTGCCCGATCAAAGCGCGTACGTGACATCATCAGCAGCGCGACAAATAAAATTAAAAATAAATTAAAATTAAAATTAAATTAAAGCAAGCCGATTCACATAAAGGTAAGGGTTAGGGTTAGGGTTAGGTTAAGGGTTAGGGTTAGGTTTAGGGTTACGTTAAGCGTTAGGGTTAGGTTTAGGGTTAGGTTTAGGGTTAGGTTAAGGGTTAGGCTTAGGGTTAGGTTTAGGGTTAGGTTTGGGGGGGGGGGTTAGGTTTAGATTTACGTGTTAATTTTAAGTTTACCGCTCACAGCGTGCCGTTTTCGTCGCGCTGTGATGACGTCACGTACACGCTTTCGTCGAGCGCACTTTAGTCTACCGCAGATTTGTGGTGGAACCAGGATTTCACCCCTGGTTCAGAGTTACAACAGCACTGGGAAAACATCAGTAGTGACCATTTTTTCCCCACTTAAGGACCGTTGCGGCATCCCCATCGCCCGTTGCTCTTCCGGGTTCCGGCGCATCGACCAGCTGCTCTTCGTGTGCGCGTTGCTCTTTTGGTTTCCGGCACACGCACACTCCCGTTGGTGAAACGTTTCACCAACACTGCTCTAGACAGTAGATTGATCTCCAGAAATCTCCAGCTTGCAAGCCATGTTTATTTAACCATGTTAATTTTCAGCAACGGCCCAATAGGCGCTATCCAAACAATACCCTAGCCATCCTGGCTTGTTAAGGCTTTGGTGCTGGATACCACCAAATAACTGCTTTCTGTCTCATTCACCTTACCTGTCATGCTTTAAAAATGTAGCCTCGAGCCCCTTCCACAAAATGAATTACGTCGCCTAGTTAATACAATTCAGAATGTAATCCCGAAATATCAATATATCATCGGGCAAAGGTCATTGCGTCTTGCGTATGTGGAGACATGTCTGCATGTATTTGCATGGGGCATGTATGTTTGCAGATGGAAACTAAACCTTAAAATCATGCTCTCCATGTTCGGTGGCTCACCTGTATGGAATGTGAGGCTATCACATGTAAGCGCCTTCGGACACTGCCTACATTTTTCCCTTGTTGTCATAGGCATAAATAAGATCAGGACTTTGAATAAATAGGATCGCTCTGTTTTGAATTCAAATTCTGTTCTAAATACTTAGGATACCGTATTTTTCAGACTATAAGATGCACCGGTGTATAAGACGCATCATGATTTTGAAGAGATAATTTTTTTAAGAAAAGTTTTTGAACTCTGTAGGCCTCCCAAACCTTCTGCACGCCTCATTTTTTGCCAGAAAAAAGCGGGGGCATGCTGAGCTTGTAGAGTGCTCTTGGGGACTGGGGGGGTGGCAAAAATGAGCAAAAAAGGCCTGTTTTTTACAAAAATGGGCCGCTTCTTGCAAAAAAAAAAGGATGTGCAGAGATTTTGGAACACTTGTAAAGTGCTCCTGGGGGCGGGAGGGGGGGAACAGCCTGTTTTTTGCTCTTCTTTTTGCCCTCCCCAGCCCCCAGGAGCACTTTGCAAGCCTCCCAAACCCTCTGCACATCCATTTTTGCAAAGTCGGGAGGTTTGATATGCCAAAAATGCTGTATTTAGTGTATAAGATGCACCCAGATTGTCACCCTCTTTTTTGAGGGAAAAAGGTGCGTCTTATACTCTGAAAAATATGGTACTTAATCTAATGTCTAGTCTAAGGAACCGAAGAACTAGGGCAGGGGTCAGCAACCTGCGGCTCTGGAGCCGCATGTGGCTCTTTCATTCCTCTGTTGCGGCTCCCTGCCGCTGGTGGGCTCCACAATTGATAGGGCTTTCGGTTAGGACAGGCAGCGGAAAACGGATGCTGCACTAGGAGGAGACTCTATGGTGGGGGAACCAGAGTTCTGGTCAACTCCAGAATTGAACCGGGAGGAAGGGGGGGGGGGCTTCCGGTTAGAACTTTTGTGGCTCTTTGAATGTTTAAAGTTGCCGAACTAGGGGTAACATGATAGCAGCTTTCTAATATTTGAGGGGCTGTCACCAAGGAAAGGGGATGGACCTATTCTCCAAAGCACCTGAGGGCAGGACAAGGAGTAACTTATAGAAACTTACCAAGGAGAGAAGCAACCTTGAACTAATGAGAAATTTCCTGACAAGGACAATTACCGTATTTTTCGGAGTATAAGACGTACCTTTTTCCCTCAAAAAAGAGGCTGAAAATCTGGGTGCATCTTATACACTGAATACATATTTTTTTGCCTCCTGAAACCCTGCCCCCTTCACCAAAATGGCCATGCATAGCCTTTAGGAGGCTTTCAGAGTGCTCCTGGGGGCTGGGGAGGGGGCCAGAAATGAGGGGAAAATGGGCCGTTTTTTGCTCGTTTTTGCCCCCCCCCAGCACTCTATAAGCCTCCTAAAGGCTATGCATGCCCTTTTTTGACAAAAAAAGGGCCCATTTCCACGAAAAGGCCCTTTTTGCTCATTTTTGGCCCTACCCCCACCCCCCCAGGAGCACTCTACAAGCCTCCTAAAGGCTGTTCATGCCCTTTTGGGGGAAAATGGACCCATTTTCAAAAAAAAACAGGCTGTTTTGGGGAGATCTGCAGAGTGCAAAAACTTTTTTTAAAATTTGCCTCTTCAAAATCTCGGTGCGTCTTATACTCCAGTGCGTCTTATACTCCAAAAAATGCGGTAATCAGTGGGAAAGCTTGCCTCCAGAAGTTGTGGGTGCTCCATCACTGGGAGGTTTTTAAGAAGAGACTGGACAGCCGTTTGTCTGAAATGATAATAGGGTTTCCTGCCTGAGCAGGGGGTTGGACTAGAAGACCTCCAAGGTCCCCTCCAATTCTGTATTTGGTAACGCCCTCGGTGTTCTTTGTGGCCTGTGTCGCCGAAATTCTCCACTCCTTCCCTTTGCCCCTGCACGTTCCATTGTCCAAGCAGCTGTCAATCACCCTATGAACCTTGGAATGCTCCAGACATTGTACAGCATAAAAAACCATAAAACGTGCATGTTTCATTCTGAAACGCTTCAATAGCCAAACAAGATTAAAATGAAAACTTGCTCTCTTATGCTCTTTATCCTATGCTTGTGATCAGAAGGCAGATCGTCAACAGGTAAGGGAATAACTGGCGTTTCATCGAAGCCGAAAATGAAATGCCAAGCAAAGTAATGCTAATTGAGAGAAGTTAAATAGTGAAATAGGATTTGAAGAAATAAATAACAAAGATAAATGCATGGGCTGTCCGGGACTTCCCAATTTCATTCAGAAGTAAACCTTTTATTCTTAATTTACAGTTAGATAACTGTGCGCTAATTAAACAAATGTAAGAAAACAGCTTGGGAATTCACTAATTAGAACTGGGATTTATCTTCTATATATACAAATATATAAATATATCTGTGTGTGTGTGCGTGTGCGTGTGTTCCAGCATAACTCTGGAACGCCTTGAGCAATTTCAACTAAATTGGTACACAGATGACTTACCCTCCGGAAACAAATACTGTGGGGGTAAGACACCCCTAACACCCCTCGGGGTGTGTGTTCTGTTAAGATACAGCCTGTTGTGCCTTAAAATGGCTTCTACCGTACTGCCTTAAAATGGCTTCTACTGTACAGTGCTGTGGAGTTGCCCTGGTAACGGCTTCCTCTGGTAGGAAATTGTGGCGACATTCATGGAAGGAGACCATATAGATATGGCATTTCTCAACCATGGCGACTTGAAGATGAGTGGACTTCAAATCCCAGAATGCCCCAGTCAGCATGGGGAATTCTGGGAGTTGAAGTCCACTCATCTTCAAGTCGCCATGGTTGAGAAACATTGATGTAAACAATAATTGCTGACAAATATCTCTTTTCCTGGGGTGCAAATGTGACCCCGAAATCGTCCCACCCCTTTCAAGAGGCAGATGGCCCTGACCAGAGTCACACACAACACCCCACCCCCTCCCCGATTTGCAAACATCACTTGTTGGAAAAGAGTGGCATTTTTCACGCATTAACATTTTTGTGTCTTTCCTGTTTTCTTTGCAAAAGATCCGAGGAAACATTCCTGGCCTAAGTCTAGGGGAAATTATTGCCATTTTGTCTTATATAAAGAGAACAAGGATACAATGGATGCCATCAACGTGCTCTCCAAATATTTAAGGTGAGTAGTATTTGGGGAAGAGAAAGAGAGGCCCACCATAAGATATTTTATTTATTAAAATTGATATGCTGTCTGTCTATCAAACAGCTCTATCAAGATCCTTGTCTGTAGAGATGGTAGAAATATCCTTTAGAATAATTTCCTCAAGGAACATTACAAGAGATTGAGGGTAGAATGTCTATCTCTTTATTTTTTCAAATTATTATATCAGTACAGTATTTATTACATCAGTCCATACAGGTAGTCCTCAACTTACAACCACAATTGAGCCCAGCACTTCCGATGCTAAGCGAGACACTTGCTAAGCGAGTCTTGCGCCATTTTACGGCATATCTTGCCACCGCCGCTAAGTGAACCGCCAAAGTTGCTAAGTTAGTAACACGGTTACTAAGTGAATCCGGCTCCCCCAATTGACTTTCACTTGTCAGAAGGTCATAAATACGAGGAGCCAGTTGCCAAGCGGCCAAATTTTGATCCCATGACTGTGAGGATGCTGCCGCGGTCGTTAAGTGTGAAAAAGAATCATAGGACAAAGGTTGAATCGTGGCTACTGGACCAAAGTTGTTGCCATGATTCAATCTTTAGACACCCTTGGCCTGGATGATTGAATCTTCATTGACATACAGTCAATGGTTCCTTTTTTCAGTGCCATTCAGAGGTGGGCTGCAGCCGGTTTAGATCGGTTCGAGCAAACCGGTATTTCCAACCACTGTCTGGGCCCGCCCCGGCGCCAGAGGTAAAATGCTCTGAAGTCTGCTACTGGTTTGCTACCGGTTCACTTCGTGCGCATGCGCACCACAGGTGCTACTACACAGCGCTGAAAAAGGAGGTTTAAGAAGACTTTTCTGTGTCTGCAGAGGTAAGTAGAGCAGCGGGGCGGGGAAAGAGCTGTGCCGCATGATTTAGATTCGCTAGAAAGCAGGATTTCCTGCTTTCTAGCGAATATAAATCATGTGGCAGAGCTGATAGTCACATAGCTGATCGTCGGCACTACCATTTCGCCCAAACCAGTAGTAAAAAATGCTACCAGTTTGAGCGAACCAGTAGTTCCGATGATCAGCTGTGCAACAATCAACTGTGCCGCACAATTTATAAATCACGCAGCACAGCTGATTGTCGCTTAGCTGATCGTCGGAACCAAACTGCTAGTAAAAAAAATTCCGGGTGAGCCAGTAGCATTTTTTGCTACCAGTTTGGGCGAACCAATCCGAACAGGTAGCATTTCACCCCTGCCTGGCGCTATCCCATCCTATATATCTCACTCTCGCGCCCCGCTCACGCAGCCCAGCTGATTTCCGTGGCTTTCCCGCTCTACTCATCGTGGCTGCCCGAGAAGGTGTGCTGAAAGCCGTACGCATAAAATTGCTGTGTGTTTGAAGACATGCGGAAGGCGTGCGCACGAGCGATGCACTCATACAGAGCCGAGGTGGCGCAGTGGTTAAATGCAGCACTGCAGGCTACTTCAGCTGACTGCAGTTCGGCTGTTCAAGTCTCACCGGCTCAGGGTTGACTCAGCCTTCCATACTTCCGAGGTGGGTAAAATGAGGACCCGGATTGTTGTTGGGGGCAATATGCTGACTCTGTAAACCTCTTAGAGAGGGCTGAAAGCCCTATGAAGCGGTATATAAGTCTAACTGCTATTGCTATTGCTATACTCGCACACGCTCACATTTTTGGTTCCGCACTAGGCGAACCCGTTTTTAAATTATGTGACGCCCACCTCGGGTGCCATTGTAACTTCCAACTAAATGAATGGTTGTAAGTCGAGGACTACTGGGATGAAATAAGTCATGGATGTTTAAAGGTGGATCCTTTCTTAACCTTGGTAACTTTAAGGCGTGTGGACTTCAGCTCCCGGAATTCCCCAACCAGTTGAAATCCGCCCATCTTAAAATTCGCCAAGATTGAGAAATGCAGCATTACAGCATAATTGGTCTTAAATAAAATGCAGTGTGTACAACATGAAATGATACTTTAAGATTCCACCCCGATAATTTATTCCAGCTAAACTTGTTTCTTTTGTTTCTTTAAAGAGTTAAACCGACCATATTTTCTTACATGGGAACCAAAGACAAAGGGCTATCACAGTTCAAAAGATAGCTGTTTTGAAGTAAGTTAAAAAAAAAAAAGAAGAAGGATAATGTTTAAGTAATCTGGTTCAAATATTAGTTTTTCTACCGTGGGATCCCATACTGCAAATCGGGTGCAGATTCGATCGTAATATTTATTTGGCCATTTGCGTCACATTCAGCAAGCGCAGAAGTGAGATGAAGGGGTGCAGAATTGTCCATTTCTAAAGATTAGTGTCACATTCAGCAAGTGCAGAAGTGAGATGAAGGGGTGCAGAATTGTCCATTTCTAAAGATTTGCGTCGCATTCAGCAAGTGCAGAAGTGAGATAAAGGGGTGCAGAATTGTCCATTTCTAAAGATTTGCGTCGCATTCAGCAAGTGCAGAAGTGAGATAAAGGGGTGCAGAATTGTCCATTTCTAAAGATTTGCGTCGCATTCAGTAAGTGCAGAAGTGAGATGAAGGGGTGCAGAATTGTCCATTTCTAAGATACCAATCAATCAGAATAGAGCTGGTAGGGACCTTGGAAGTCTTCTAGTCCATCCCCCTGATGAAGCAGGAGACCCTGTGCCATTTCAGACAACTTTACCATCCAGTCTTTTCTTAAAAACGTCCAGTGAATGAAGCACCCACAACTTCTGGTGGCAAGCTGTTCCACTGCTTAATTGTCCCCATTGTCAGGAAACTCAGTTAGTTTGGGGCAACTTATCTCTGGGGGGAAATAATGGCTTTTAACCTATCAAACTTTTCATTCTCTGCTTTTAATAGAATCACTGCCCAGAGACTAGCTCATTTAAATAAATGCTTAATGAACTGCAAACTTGGAAACTTCAGCTACAAAAATCACCCGCTGAAATTAGGAGAATTGCAAGGAAATCATTTCACCGTAGGTCTCAGGTAAAAATGCTTATTTCTGAGTTCATTGGAAATCCCTGACCTCCGAAAAGTGGAATAAATCTCATTAACTAGACTTGCAATCGGGGGTGGGTTTCAGCCGGTTCACTGAACTGGCTTGTCTTAAATCTCATTAGCATTTTCTTTCCATTTCCCTCACCTATCTCTTTTGTTTGTATTAGAAATATAACGGGGACTGATGATGAAGTTCAGCAAGCTATGCACTCCCTTAAGGAAACTGGATTTATTAATTATTACGGCATGCAGAGGTTTGGAACTACAGCTGTTCCTACATTTCAAGTGGGAAGGTAAGTTGCCCTTTTTGTAAATATACACCTGTCAGCTACAGCGGAGTAGACCTGATAAAAACCAAACAGCATATACGTAGGTTAGAAGTACTTTTATTATAACAGCTACAACACAAGTAGTCCTCGACTTACGACCACAGATGAGCCTCAAATTTCCATGGCCAAGCGAGTCAGTTCTTAAGGGAGTTTCCCCCCCACCCCATTTTACGACCTCTCTTGCCATTCTTAAGTGAATCACTGTAGTTGTTAAGTTAATAACCCAGTCGTTAAGTGAATCTGGCTTCCTCATTGACTTCGCTTGTCAGAAGGTCGCAAAAATGGATCACGTGACCTCCCCCTCCCTGAGACATCATAACCATCATAAGTATGAGTCAGTGGCCAAGCGTCCAAATGTTGCTCCCGTGACCATGGGGATACCGGAACTCTAAGTGTGAAAAACAGTCGTCAGTCACTTTTTTCGGTGCCGTCGTAACTTCAATGGCCACTAAATTAATTACTGTAAGTCAAGGACTACCTATATTTTCAATAGGATAATCATAAAGCCATATTCTATCGTTTCACCAAAAATTGGTGACCAAAAATGGGCCGCCGGGGGGGGGGGGGCGCCACATACCCCTCCCTCTAAGCTTCCTGGGACTAAAAACGGGCCATGGCGGGGGCACTGCCCTCCCGCACTACTCCCCGCCCCTCGCGCATGCATGCTCAATCTCCCCGCCCTCCATGAATGCACGCACGTCTCCCACATGCCCCCTGTTCCTTGTGCATGCGCAGTAGAGACCCGAAAATCAGCTGGCCGGCAGGAGGCATGTGCACATGCACGATAGAGCTGAGCTGGGGGTGACAGCTCGCGCGCCCACAGAGAGGGCTCCTCACTTGTGCCATAGGCTCGCTATCATGGCGATATGAATTGCTAACTTTCAGCACGTTGAATTGTGACGATAAACTAACCACATCTTCTGACACTACACACTACACTTTTTCAGTTTCATTTTTGGTCTGTTTTTGCTTTGCCGTAGGCCTTCATTAAATTGTAGTTTGGGGTTCCACGTCAACCTAAGTTTCAGAAGTAAGAATTGCAGATTAGATGTCTTCTGTTTGCTGGATTTAGCGACAGAATAACGTGCCTTAAAGTGTTTTCTTTGACTAATACAGTTCAATCTCCAAAATGTGTTTGTTTTTTTTAGAGCTATTCTGCAGAGCAACTGGAACGAAGCCATAGATTTAATTCTCAAGCCCCGTCCAGGAGGCAAGTATTATATTCGAATATCATCTGAAATAAGAATAACTACCCTATTTTATGGAGTATAAGACGCACCAAGATTTTGAAGAGGCAAATTTTTTTTAAAAAGTTTTTGCACTCTGCAGACCTCCCAAAAAGGGCCCGTTTTCATGAAAACTGGCCCATTTTTGGTCCAAAAAAAAAGGGCATGCATAGCCTTCAGGAGGCTTATAGAGTGCTCCTGGGGGCTGGGGGAACAAAACAAGCAAGAAACGGCCCATTTTTTCGCTCATTTTCACCCTCTCCAGGCCCCAGGAGCACCCTGGAAGCCTCCTAAAGGCTCTGCAGCAGTGGTGGGTTGCAGGAGGTATGCCCCGGTACGGCATATCGGAGCCTGCCGGAGCAACGGGTACCGTTCCGGTACGATGCTCCGGAGGACCCACCCGGCCTGCCCATGCTCCTTACCTGTCTTTAAACTCTTCGGTGCTTCCGTGCATGCGCACAGTGCATACAGCGCTATGTGATGCTCCGCCGAGCAGCTGGAGGCTCACAGAGGTGTCGCTAGATGGTAAGACGAATGCACGCGCCACGCGCATTCATGTGGAGGATGCCGAGCCCATTGAAACTGGAACCCACCACTGCTCTTCATGGCCTTTTTTGCAAAGGGGGTGGGGTTTTGAGAGGCCAAAAATGTTGTATTCAGTGTATAAGATACACCCAGATTTTCAGCCTCTTTTTGAGGGAAAAAGGTGCGTCTTATACTCCGAAAAATACGGTATCTCTCTCAAGGCTATATCCCGGATTACTTACAGCAACCCGGAGGGGAGTGGCCTCTACCAACTCAAGAAATTGCTCCTTTGGCTAATGTGATGATGACACACCCTGGGGGGAGAGAGGGGGGAAACAGGGTCATGATTGGGGCCGTAAATTACGTGGGGGTCAGAGTTGGCTTTTGTGGTGGTAAGTCGAGGACTAACTGTAAACAACTCTTTACCTTTTTCTGTCAAAATTGAAAATTACAGTTGAAAAAGGGTCCTGGTGAAATGCCGAGAGGAATGGGCCGGACGACGACCCCGCGGCAGCCTTTAAGACCCTGCTTGAGAAAAGATGCGTGGAAGGCCAGTTACTCTGGGGGCTTTCTAAATACGGCCTGAAAAATATTGTGTCTGCATTCAACATGGTAAGGAGGGGGGGGGGGGTTACACCCAGGGGTGTTATGGGGTTTGAAGACTCTTTCTGGATAGGCTTACGAAATATAGGCAGTCCTCGACTTACGACACACTGGAGCCCAGAATTTCGGTTGTGAAGTGAGACATTTGTTCATTTTTGCCCCATTGACGTCCTTCTTGCCTCAGTTTTAAGCGAATCCTGCGGTGGATAATTAATCACACAGTTGGTAAATGGAATCTGGCTTCCCCATGGACTTGGCTTTCGCAAAAAGGAGATCACATGACCATGGGACCCAGCAACGGTCATAAATATGAACCAGTTGCCAGGTCTGACTTTTGATCACATGATCTTGGAGATGCCGGAAGGCTCATAACTCTGAAAGACGGTCTGAAGTCGCTTTATTTTCAGTGCCGGTCACTAACAAACAAGTCTGAATTCCTCAGACTTTACAAAATTGACGGCATATTTCCCTCACAATGTGTGCCGTAATATTATGTGTCCTTTTATATATTTTACTACTATATCCCTGCACTCTATGCCGTATGATGACACACACATACACACAAACACCTACACACACATCAATATGATGAATATCACTCCCGCCGCCTGAGTTGGGAAGCAGTTCCATAGGAGGAAGACATAGACATTTGGTGAGGTAACCGACGTTTAGTACTATAAGAAGCCCCGATTGCTACGAGTGAAGGAATGAACGTCTGCCAATTGAACTGAGGTAACGGAATGTGAGGCAACTGGCAGTTGAAACAGAGTTTCTTTTCAGGGTGGGTGGGGGAGTAGAACTTCTTAGCATCAGAGCGTTATTAATTACTGTATAAGAAATACTAATGATCTCATGGTCACTTTGAAAATCCTTTCTTAGCGAGCACCTAGAAGCCAAGATGAATATATGCGCCAAATTTCAAGTTTGTAGGCTTTATGGTTCTGGAGATTTCATTGATGAATCGGTGGTCAATTGGCTTTTATATATATACATATCACACACCATGCACACCATAATACTCAGCTTAAAGCAGAGAAAGTACGGTACTTTGGCTGACGTAGAAACAAAAGAACTAAATATTTAGTAAATATTATTGTGTATTCTCAAAACTAATTGTAACCCTCTAACTTACTCATGCTATAGCCCTTGTTTGTTGTTGTTCTTATATTGGGAAGATATTCAATCTGAGGAAAATCCAATTTGATATGAAAATTTGATTTTCCTCAGAAAGAACACTGATAAAGCTGTTTATTACGCCTCTGTTTTTATACATCTTGCTGCATTCCTGTATGTGATTATAGGTCTTCTATTGATACAAGACCTGATTGAATAAATAGTAAATGAAGTGAAGTGTACGCTAGCAGATGATACTTCTTCTCTTACAGATAACAAGAAATTACGTTTGATTATATTCATAGTTACCAGAGTTCCGTCTGGAACAACATAGTGAGCCAAAGAATAGAAGACTATGGCTGAGAGCCGTTCCAGGGATTTAGTATTAAAAGGAGGTAAAATATTAATAATTCATCAGGATCCAGATTGTGAACCTTTGGATGCAGCTTGCCTATTGTTAGAATATTCAGATAATTCTCTGTTCTTTCAGCTTTGTTCTTTTCCTTCTTACTAACCTGGCAATAGCAATGAAAATTTTTAAAAAAATTCGTAAAATGGAGCAGAACTCTCTTAACAAATTTCTCACTTAGCAATGTACATTTTGGGCCTCAGTTGTCGTCGTAAGTTGAGGACCCTGTACTGTATTGCTGATGGTCAATGTTGCAAGAATCTCACTGGACGGAGCGCAGATAAGTCTCACTACAGGTAGCCTCAATTTACGACCACAAGCAAGCCCAAAATTTATGCCGTTAAGTGAGACCGGGGTTAAGGGAACTTTGCTCATTTTACGACCTCTCTTACCACAGTTGTTAAGTGAACCACCAGTTGATCACACGGTTCTTAGCGAATCTGGCTTCCCCGTTGTTTTCATCATCAAGAAGGTCGCAAAAGTGGATTGCGTGACCTTTAGGATCCACAATAGTCATAAGTATGGGTCAGTTGCCAAGCACTGAATTTTGATCATGGGGATGCTATAAAAGTCATAAGTGTGAACACTGTCCTAAGAGTGACTCGTTTCGGTGCTGTGTAACTTTGGTCACTAATGAACTATGTACGTCAAGAACTATTTGTAGTTCAAACCCTAATTCTTCCCCCACTCCTTTGTACTCCCGCACCCCTTTAAGCCAGGGACTCCACCACATCCTGCAATGTGGGTCAGAAAGAATCAAACTTATTATAAGGATATAGGTTAAAGAAGCTTCAGAACCAGTCGATCTGGTTTAGATGCGGCACGGTGAACCCATGGCAATTTTCATCCTACATTGGAATCCCATACATTGGGATTATGTAAACATATTACCAGAATGTGGGGCAGAAGCTTCTGCTAATAAAGGTTTTTTTATCAGGGCAGCCTGGTCTACTCAATTAGGGGGCGGAGCATGCTGCTTCCAATTTCGCCTTCCGCCCCACTCCAGAACCCTTCGCAGCAGTCATTTTCGCGGCAAACTTATTTTTGTGTTAAAATTTATATTAACCCCAAAAATAGCAATCACAAAAATTATCGTCTCCCTGGTCTAGCCAACAAAGTGAGGAGAGACGTGGCTAGAGGTTAATACATCTACCTAACCCAAGGCTGTCAAACTTGATTTCATTGAGGGCCACATCAATGTATTTGACCTTGGGGGGAGGGATTTGGGGGGGCATGGCCAGGGGGCGCTCGGCTCAGCGCCACTTGTGTCAGGGGCACTGAGCACTCTGCCTGTGAAAACGTCTTCCAAGCTCCATGTTTGCCTGCGCCGGCTTCCTGCAACTCTCTGCCAGCAAAATGGAGCTCGGGGAGGCCACGTGCAGCCCGCCTGGGCTCTGTTTTCAGCCGCAACGACCTCCTGCCAACCCTCTTCCAGTGAAAGTGGCTTTCCCAAGCTCCATTTTGCTGGCAGAGGCACGCAGGCCAGTCCTTCGCTGTTTCCAGGGTGGCCCCGCAGGCCAGAAACTATCCCGCTTGCCTTGGAGTTTGACACCCCTAATCTAGTATGTAAGTACCCCGGGTTCAAATCCAGAAGGGTAGGTCTAGCGACGGGAGCTAACTAGCGCGTTGGTAAATATAAATTTAACACAAAAATAGTTTCTGCTTAATCGGCTTTCCTTGGATGTTTGTTCTGTGTTTAGCAGTCTTTCTTAATTCAATTGTGTTTGGTTTTCCTTTCTCTCTTTTAACTGTGGCTTCTTTAAGAGGCGGGTTGAGAGGGCTGGGAAAATATATACTATGGGAAACTTTCTCTTTTGACTTTACGGTACAGCTGTTCATATCGAAGAGGTGGATGTGGACAATTACACCATCCATGACGTTGTCATGCCACTCCCTGGCTTTGACGTGATTTATCCAAAGCATAAAAGTAAGAGTTTTGTTCCAAATATGCCCTAATTGAGTAACTGTCAGGCCTGCAATTATATTCCTTTTTAGAATTTTGGTCTGCCACACCTTTCTCTTATTTCATTATGCTGTCCTTAGTATAGTTGATGGGAGGGGGGAATAGACAGGAGTAGGATTGTGGAATGTATGTTTTCATTCTTTACTAGAAGCCAGATCATCTTTTGTCTCCGTACATTTTACACCTGACCGGAAGCAGCTGGGTGTAGATGCCAGCATGGAAGAAGAGATTGGACCATGTGATGGATTGTGGGTGTGGGGACAAGGTCATGAACTTTAAACTGGGTGGAATTCTGATGTCATTTCCAGTATTGGATTCCATAGCATAAATGCTTTTTTTTTTTGATCCTTACCCAGAATTCATTGTAGCTTGTTGAACCAGTAAATGGGTCTAGCATAAGAGCATCCACCCAAACTTTCTCTCCTACTATAGTGATAGAAGGGGAAACACCATCTATAGTGATAGAAGGAGTATTGGGATAATGTCAGCGTCCATAGCATAATGCCAAGATGTCTGATTTATTAAATTGGAACTTTACGGATAGTTTTGCCTTGGTCTCTGATTTAATTCTACATGATACTTGGAACGCTGACATAACAACCCAAATGGAGAAAATAGAGGAATAAACTCATTGATAATTCATGTACGATGGCATTTATAACTTTCCACAGAGTGGTATATTCATGTAAATTCCTCATTCATTACTGAGCTTATGTCAGAGTGCCCACAGTGTGACTGTGTGAGACAACCCAGAAGCAAATACAGTAACAGGGGTTTGAATTTAAATAGTGGGTTTAGCTACAAAGAATATATACATACATTACTTTAGTCAGACCTCAAATAAACAGCAATTACAGAGAGAGAGAGATGCAACAATCCGGTCAAAACAAATTGAGTTTGAAATCTTACAGCGCCTTCATCTAAACCTTGATGAACTCGCTGGATTTTCATTCATCTTGATATTATAAGCTGGAATCGGCCAGCAGAGAAGATAAAGCAATAATTCAGTGTGTCTAACATCAGGTAGGCATGGGAGGTAGATATTTAATCGTTATAATCTAACAAAAATTCAACTGATAAAAACAGAATATTGTAGCTTAGGTGTTGAATGGTGGGAGCACTTGATGTTCTGTGCGCTTGGTGGTTTTCTTGGCAGATATTCCATTACCAAACGTAAGTGACATCATCAGTGCTACTAATCTTACCTATTCAGCACTGATGAGGTTACGTAGTTGATGTTCTGACCCCATCCTCCGTCCAGTAACGAATGCCGAGACAAGCTTAACTGGAAATGTATTTACTAGCTAAGACACAACAACCTCGGTGCTGGAAAGCCAAGCAGAACAAAGAGATAAGGACCTTGGCAGCAACTCAGACAAACTCAGGCCAGGCAATAAACACAGATAAGGCTTGGCCGCAATCCAGCCTGCCAAGCTCACAGTAACTGCCTCCGACATTCAATCCTGCATTGACTTCTGCAAGAGGACCGTGTACACATAGTAGCTTTTTATAGTCTGGAGAGGAGCTCTAAGACACCAGCTGAGTACAATCACCTCCTGTAATTGCGTAATTGTTCCTGACGCCTAGTAGCTCTTCGATGGCGTGCATCCAGGAACAACTCACTGCTGGTGTGCGGCTCACTCTCCCTTGTCTCCTCCCCACTGGTCCAAGGCTCAGGGGCCTCCTGATGGCGAACCAGCTTCTCTGCGCCTGCTCAGAGTCGGAACCCTGTCCAGGGTCCTCCACATCCCCCAGAGCCGACTCATGGGCCCCTCGCTGTCGGAGTCTGGTGGCAGCTCCTACGGCTCCTGCTGTGCCACAACTGTTTGGTAAGGAAACAACCAAGCTCAGAGAGCACCAAGGCTCTTCATAAAAATAAAACTCAACTTGTATTTTGTGGTAGAAGGGAGGTGCGCTTCAGCAGGAGTGTGGCGATAATATTTTTTTTATTCTCATTTGCGTGTTATAGTTCAGCATCTGCCCCCTTTCTTTTGACAGTTGGAGAAAGCTACAAGGAAATGTTAGCCAGTGACAACCTGGATATCAACAACATGAAGCACAAAATCCGAGACTACTCCTTGTCTGGAGCTTACAGAAAAATTATTATCCGACCACAGAATGTGAGCTGGTAAGTAAAGAAATGCAGGGAAGTCTAATTTATTCAAGAGTTACGTAGATGCGCATGTTCTTGTTCCCTCACCTTCATTTTACTGAGATATGTCTGAGGCAGTGGTGGGTTCCGGATTCCATTCCAACCGGTACGGTTGGAATGGGTATGGCGCTGCCCACATAGATGCGTGCGGCGCGCGCATGCATTGCAGCTGCAAACGACGCTTCCGCAAGCCTCCGCAACGCTCCAGCTGGTCGGCTGCATGCGCCGTGCGCGGAAGCAGCGAAAGCTTTAAAACACGGTAAGGAGCTCGGGCGGGGGGGGGGGGGGCTCTGGAGAAACGGAACGGTATCCAGTGCTCCGGGCAGGCTCCGGTACGCCCGTACTGAGTCGTACTGCGTAAAACCCACCACTGGTCTGAGGATTTTATTTCTTAGGTTAGGCCAGGGGTGGGCAACCTTGGCCCTTTTATGACTTGTGGACTTCAACTCCCAGAATTCCTGAGCCAGCCAGGAATTCTGGGAGTTGAAGTCCACAAGTCATAAAAAGTCCACAGTTCCCCACTCTTGGGTTAGGCCTATACCAGGGATAGCTAACCTTTTTGTCCTCGTGTGCCGACACGCTTTGACCTCCCCCCACACTTCCCCCGCACATGCACATACCCCCCATACTCCCCCTGTACAAGACCCAAATGGGCCTTGAGGGGGATGCGTCCCATTTTGCTTCAAGGAGGCTTTAAGGCGGCCTGCTAGCCCAAAACGAGCCACGGGGTGGGGGGGTTGCATGCATGTACAGGAGAAGTACGGGGAGGGTCGTGTGCATGTGCGGGGGGAGCGTGGGAGGGTCATGTAATCTTGTACGGGTAGTTCTCAAGTTACCACAGTCCATTTAGTGACCATTCAAAGTTACAAGGGCATTGAGAAAAGGGGCTTACGACTATTTTTCACATTGAGGACTGTTGCAGCGTCCTCGTCCTCCTGGTCATGTGATCAAAATTCAGATGCTTGGCAACTGGCATGTACTTATGACAGTTGCAGTGTGTTCCCCCTTTTGCGACCGTCTGACCAGCAATGTCAACGGGGAAGACCGATTCCCTTAACAACCATGTTACTAAACGTAACTGCAGTGATTCACTTAGCAACTGCGATAACAAAGGTTGTAAAATGTGGCAAAACTCACGGAACATCTGTCTCGCCTAGCCGCATAAATTCTAGGCTCAATCGTGGTCAGAAGCCGAGGAGTTCCTATAGAGCAGTGTTTCTCAACCTTAGCAACTTGAAGATGTCTGGACTTCAAGTCCCAGAATTCCCCAGCCAGCCAATGCAAATGCTGGCTGGGGAATTCTGGGAGTTGAAGTCCAGACATCTTCAAGTTGCCAAGGTTGAGAAACACTGCTATAGAGCATTCAAGTTCTAACTTAAATGCAAAGCTTTTCATTGTGGTTCATTTTTTAAATCTCGTATTTTTATAAAAGGGAATTGATTGAATACGATGATCCTAAAATCCCACTGTTTACTACTGACCTGGATAAAGGAAGGGAAAAAACACCTGCAGCTCTTGCCACAGGTAAATATTTAAATTAATCCAACATGGTATTGTTAGAGGATGGCGCGGTGGCTTAGAGGGGGAGCTCTCGCCTCACAATCAAGAGGCTGTGGGTTTGATTCTAGGTAGAGGCAAGTATTTCTCTCTCTTGGACACGATGAGAATATATGCACAGGTACAGTATAGGTGGTACCTTGCTCAACAGTAGTAACTGTGAATCTGGGATCTTGGAGTCCTAGTGGACAACCATTTAAATAGGAGCCAGCCGTGTGCAGCAGCTGCCAAAAAAGCCAACACAGTTCTAGGCTGCATCAACAGAGGGAGAGAATCAAGATCATGTGAAGGGTTAATACCACTTTATAAGGCCTTGGTGAGGCCACCCTTGGAATCCTGCATCCAGTTTTGGTCGCCACGATGTAAAAAAGACATTTGAGACTCTGGAAAGAGTGCAGAGAAGAGCAAGAAAGAGGATTAGGGGACTGGAGGATAAAACATATGAAGAACGGTTGCAGAAACTGGGTATGTCTAGTTAAATGAAAAGAAGGACCAAGGGAGACATGATAGCAGTCTTCCAATATCTCAGGGGCTGCCACAAAGAAGAGAGAATCAAGCTAGTCTCCAAGGCACCTGAGTATAGAACAAGAAGCAATGGGTGGAAACCAATCAAGGAGAGAAGCAACTTAGAACTGAGGAGAAATTTCCTGACAGTTGGAACAATTCATCAGTGGAACAGAAGTTGCCTCCAGAAGTTGTGAATGCCCCAACACTGGAAGTCTTTAAGAAGATGTTGGATAGCCATTTGTCTGAAACGGTATAGGGTTTCCTGCCTAGGCAGGGGGTTGGACTAGAAGACCTCCAAGGTCCTTTCCAACTCTGCTATTGTATTATTATATTGTATATGCTGAACAAAAAACTCCGCATTGGCAACAGGAAGGACATCTGGCTATTAAAACAACTTGCTAGCTCTGTTCAGACTCCACCCCGCAAGGAATGGTTAGATGATGATGATGATGATGATGATGATGATGATGATGATGATAGTGGTATCCTATTCAGGGACAGGAAGATTTTTAATGTTAGCCTTGAACATTATTTTTTTAAATTAATATTAATTAATTAAAAGTTTTCATGTGCTAATCTTTCATGTTTGATTTTACTCACGTCAGGAGGCAAATACAAGGCTCTGAAGATGGAGTTCTCCCTCCCGCCATCTGCTTATGCCACAATGGCGATTCGAGAAGTGCTAAAGGTGGACACCAGCATCAAAAGTCAATCACAGTTAAACACAACTTGGCTCCGTTAATCCTTTTCAGGGAACCGGAGAAGGTTTTTGACATGCAAAATTTCTTCCTCCTTTCCTCCTTTTATCTTACTCACCTGATTTCTAACTGAGCTGTATTTTTGTATTAGTTGAAAGGACGTTATTTCAGATTTGCTGTAAAAAAATAAAATAATTTTGTTTTTTAAAGAGTTTGAACAAACGTGGTGCTCCCTACGGCAGAATTCAAACTACCAATTGGCTTTGTTAACGGTATTTAACGCTCAGAGGTGTTTCACTCCCGTATTGGAAACCAACAGACCTTCAGGAATATAGTACAGAGTAAAAGTAATTGCGATATGTTTCATTCTGCAGTTCAGGAATATTAAATGGAATATGTTACCTTTGAAAGCATATCTGTATCCAACAGGTTTATTTCACCTTAAGAATGCTGAAAAAGCCTACTTTCACAACTACTGTTGACAAAATGTTCACCTCTTTTCCAGCTGCTTTTTAATTTGATATGTACTATTGTTAAATCTCTGTTTTTCCTAACATGCAAACTTGGAAAGAAGCCAACACCTCATAACAGAAGTCGTATGTCAACCAACTTCTTATGGTTTGGTCTGTTGCTGGCAACAGATGAACTGGGGAAATTTGCACCTTGACTTAACTGGATTAAATTACCCATTCTGAATTTGATTATTTAGCCTGTCTGCGTTTTATTTCCAAAACCTGCCAAATAATTTGCTTCCTTTTTCTTTGTATTTATTAGTTTTTAATGGAACCGTGTTGCTCAGCTTTATTCGTTTAGATCACAAATACAAAGGCTGAATTTAGGCAAAATGTTTGATAAACTCACTTTCATCAAATATCTTGACTAGGGAGCAAAATCTGCTGTTTTAAAAAATGAACCAGATAGATTTCCTTTTGCCAGACGTATTCTCTAATCAATAGATGGGAAAATCTTAGGATGTGAGCAGCTTTTAAGGAGACTTGTATATGGAAAATTATCACCTGTCCCAAGTAGAACATCGCTTCCAGGGGCTAACACACAGGATGTATATCCAAAGACTTGTATATAGTCCGTTTTAAAAAATTCATCACTTTCTCACTTCCTGACCTGTCAAAACATCTCATTGAAATACAAACAGCAAAATTGATAAGATCAGAAAATCAGCAATGTCATTGTAGAAGATGGAATGCAGTGTTACTGCCACAGAGGATGTAAAATGGCCTCAGCGGCGAGAATCAAAGCTCTGCACGCTGAGATAGGATGAGCGGTTGTGCTCAGGTGTGAACGGATGAGGTGTGTGGCATGTTATTTAGCAAAAGATTAACATTCCCACTCTCATGTTAATGGCATAGAGATTGCAGATCTCTTATGAGTGCTCTTAGTGCATTCAGGATTAAAGACGAAAAGGTGCTTTGGAAGTGCGTATGTAGCATCTACAGTATCTCTATGTATGGTTCCTTGGAAAAACTACGTCTTTTTCTTGAAATTTAATTGGAGTTTCCCTGGGGAAGGAAGGAAAGAAACATTTTTTCAAGTTAATTTGGGCATATGAACACACTTTCCTTCCAAACTGAGAGTTGGGTGGATAGATAAGATTGGATGCATGGGTAGATATGGATGGATGGACTGATGGACGGACAGTCACACGTATGGACGGATGGATGGATGGATGGATGGATGGTAGATGATAGGTAGATATGGATGGATGGACACAGAGGGAGGGGGGAAGGAGAAGATTGGATGGATGGTAGTTGACAGATAGATAAGATTGGATGAAATGCAGTTCCCTATTGGAAAGAATGGAGTAGCTGCGAATTTGTAACAACAACAGAAGATAATAACTTGGTGCTTCGCAGGTTACGAAAATCTCGTTTGATTTGCACACTGTTTTTAAAAGTTAGATAAAGAAATTATGCTGTGAAAGTGACTAGAAAGCCCCCCCTCCCCTTCCTGTGTGCGAGAAAGGAAAGGAGAGGAAGGAAGGAGGGGGGAAGGAAAAGAAGAAGGGAGGGGGGAGAAGATGGAAGGAGAAAAGATGGATGGAAGGAGAAAGAATGGAAGGAGGAGGAAGATGGAAGAAGGAAGGAAGAAAAAGAAGAAGGGAGGGAGAAAAGAGGGAAGGAGGTAGGAAGAAAAGGGGAAGAGAGGGAAAGAGCAGAAAGACAAAGAGGATGAAGTTGATAGGCAAGAGGAAGGGGAAGGAAGGAAAAAAGAAAAAGGGAGGGAGAGAGGAAAGAAGAAAAGATGGAACTAGAAGGAAGGGAGGGAGGAAAGGGGAAGACAGGGAAAGAGCAGAAGACAGAGAAGGTGAAGATAGATAGGCAGAAGGAAGGAAGAAATAGGGAAGGAGGAAGGAACAGAAGCGAAGAGGAAGAGAGAAATGGAAAGAGCAGAAAGACAGAAAAGGTAGATAGGCAAAGAAATGAAGCTGAAAGAATGGAAGGAAGAGAAAAGGAGGAAGGGGGAGTGAGGAAAGAGAGGATGGAAGGAGAAAGGAAGGAAGAGGGAAAGAGCAGAAGACAGATAAGGTGAAGGTAGATAAGCAAGAGGAATGAAGGAAGAAGTGAGGTGTCTCGAGGAGGGGGAAAACATTTAATGACCAAAGTTACAATGGCGTTGAAAAAGTGACTGATGACCATTTTTCACACTTAGCGACCGTTGCAGCATCCTCATGGTCACGTGATCAAAATTTTGTTTGGCAACAGATTCGTATTTATGCTGGTTTCAGTGTCCTGGGGTGACCTTTTGACAAAAAAAAAATTTTTAATCAAGCGCCCCTCCCCCCCGTCAATGGTGTCCCTCTTTACCAATCTGAAAATCTGGTCACCTTATTTATAACCCTCCATCCATCCCCCACTTAAACCCAACCACCCCCACCCAGCTCCCACTGGAAGCTTCCCGAAGAAGCACATCCGGCCCCGAACCGGAAGCTGGCCGCTCTAGGCGGGCCTCTCGCGCGACTCGGCCTCTCTCTTCCCGAAGCCAGAAATTTCGCCAAAAGCCTGTGCCGGGTCGCCTGGTGACGTCAAAAGGCGTCGCTCGGCCCTTCCCCCCCCCCTCGGAGCGACGTTGAATGCCGACGCGTCCAACGGAGGGAAGAGGCGTGGCTTATGCTGACACGCGGAGGAGGTGAGTGGTTCTCTTGCCCGGGTGTGCATTCTCACGACCTTTCCCTCGTTTCCCGTTCTCTTCTGCCCGGGAAGAGGGCATTAGGCGAGTTTTGCGGACCTCTAGGTGTCTCCACCCAGCGGTCTGCTTCCAGAGCTCTCAACCTTCTCTCTGCTTTTAAGGGGATCATTGGTGGGGATTGCCAGGCCCGCCTGGCCGTTATTTATTTATTTTATTGACTGATCGATTGACTGACGTTGATTGATTGATTGGGGTCAGTGACCTGCCAGATGAACTCATAAAAATGAGGAATAAAAGGCAACCCTTTAGGATCAGGATCGACAGGGAGAAATGGGTGCGATTATATATGGGCAATTTAAAAATAAATAAAGCAAATAGGGTATCTTCTGAACGCCCTTATTAAGATCAGATAACCTTTGTTGTCATTCTTTGTGTGAATACACTGGCACACATTAAAAAATGAAATTCTTAAAAAATGTTAAACCAGAAAAAATGAAATTCTGATGCTGATGTTTGTGTGTCTGTATACACATATACATAACCCAGACTTATATTTGGTGTATGAATGTGGGTATATAGACAGACAATTAGTATAGTATAGCTCTTGTCGTACAAAATAAATACAACGAAATTGTATTTCGAAAAGACAAGATAGATAGATAGATAGATAAAGATATATAGACAGACACACAACACACACAGTATCACAGACAGACAGATAGATATACATATATAAATATACATATGTACACATAGATATATATAGTAGCACAGACATAGATAGACAGACATACACATAGATATCTAATAGCAGATAGATAGATAGATAGAAATAGATAGATAGATAGATAGATAGATAGATAGATAGATAGAAGATAGACAGACAGACACACACAGAGTATCACAGACAGACAGATAGATATACATATATACATATATATATGTACACATAGATATATATAGTAGCACAGACATAGATAGACATACACATAGATATATCTAGCAGATAGATAGATAGATAGATAGATAGATAGATAGATAGATAGATAGATAGATATGCATACATACAACATACTATACATAATATATCACAGTTCATTTTGAATACATAGTGGAAAAAAGATTATTGAGACTTAATAAGATTGATACTATATGGTACAAAGCTGTTAGAGGAATTTAGTTATATAAATCTATAATATAATGAAACTTACCTTCATTCATAATAAAACTATACAGTAAAACATAGGTGCCTTCTACAGATGATAAAATCACCCTTATTTCTAACCAACTGTAAGAACCCATCCTGATATGGTTCACTGGAGCCAGTCAGCCAAATATATCGGAATCGGCCTCATAGAATCAACTTCCATTCGGAGAGAGGAGCTGGTGTTTTATTTATTTTTTCAAAACAGGTCCTTTTTAATTTTAGTGGCAATAAGTGTTTATTGCAGAGATCATGGAGGTTATTGCCAATCGGATATGTCTCTCAGTTACACCCACGTTCAGATCATCTGTTTGAAAAAGCTAAGTCAAATAATGCTCTTCTAGAACCTTCAGCTGCCAGCAGAAGCCTAGATCATGCATTTTTAATAAATTTCCCAAAATATTTTAAATATTTTGTTAGGGATAACTGTGGGTTTTAATATTGCACATTAATACATAATTGCAGTGGTTTCTTATTGTTGAGATTCAGTGTTCTCTGTACTTCTTGGTATAGTTTTCTACTTTATCCCAGATTAAACTTTTGTTTATCATTCATGTAGTTAAACAGTGCCTGGAAGGTGTATATATATATATATATATAATATATATATATATATATATATAATATATATATATATAGTTATATTTATGCTGATAAATAAATAAATAAATAAATAAATAAAGGGAGACTAAAGGGAGAGTGGAAGTGTGACCTTCCTCCCATACTTGGGCATACCAGGGGTTGTGACTTTAAGTGTGTGTGTGATATATATATATTATATATATATATATATATATATATATATATATATATATATATATATATATATAATAAAGAATATATATATATATTTCTAGGATTTACAGTTCTGGAGATTTTGTGATGATTGAGTGGCATTTGGCTTTTATATATATATATATAAAAGCCAAATGCCACTCAATCATCACAAAATCTCCAGAACTGTAAATCCTAGAAATTTGGCATGTAGGTTCCTGTTGGCTTCTAGGTACTCGCTAAGAAAGGATTTTCGAAATGACCATCCGATCATTAGTATTTCTTGTACAGTATTATATTAACACACATTGATGCTAAGGAGTTAGACATTCTACTCCCCCTCCCCACCTGAAAAGAACTCCGTTCCAACTGCCAGTTGCCTTATATCAAGCCCGATTGCAACAAGCTTTGTGTCAATTTATCAAGCCTGATCACATAGTTTCATAGCAGAGCATGGGTATCCAGCTAACAGTATATAATTATAGTATATACAGTATATAATTACAGAGAGGGGGGGAAATCCATATCGTTATTTTCATACTGTGTACTATGTTCTCATACGTATTTTTGCCTAAGTAGAACAATTTCACATTGAATAACATCTGGGAGAGAACATTGATGTCTTAATATTTATGGAAAAATTATGATTTCCCCCCTAGATGAAAACAAAGACCAGCCCATTAAGGAACATGACTCTTTAAGACATTTGGAAGAATTATGGACTTGTGGAAAGCCCAGGAAATAAAGAGAATGCATGAGAGGATAAAAGAAAACAAGAATATATGGATTAGAGACTTCAATTGCTATGTGGCTGGCAGTTGTCCTTCGTGGCTGTTTTGCACAAAACCAACAACACAAATTAAAACATTGGGAAAGCAACCTCAGGAGCCAGACGACAATTCCAAAGTGCCATTACGTGTTCTGATGGTTATATAGACCTCCGCGTCCGTTAATCCTATCCATTCCATGCTCAACTTTACTGAGTGAAGCTAGCTATCCAGTCCTAACAGACTGAATTAGCAGAGATATATATATAAAAAGACATTGGCTTCCATGCTCCCTTTATATCTTATACCAGCCTTCTGATTATATCCAAAACAGTCTGTTCTATGTGACCTTGATATTTGACACTTCGGTCATTACTAAGCCTTTTCATATTTAAAATTCATCCAAAACTTACAACTGTTTGCTGAGTTGGAAATGGCACAATCAGGGATTAAAAGTGCTGCATCGTTGGCAGTTACTGAGGTAGGTGTTTTTGGGGTTGGTTTTTTTTTTGACCTCCTAGTTCTCTCTGTTAGCTATCGGAAAGTGTTGTGGCCAGCAGGAGCCGTAGGAGCTGCCACCAGACTCCGACAGCGAGGGGCCCTATGAGTCGGCTCTGGAGGATGTGGAGGACCCTGGACAGGGTTACGACTCCGAGCAGGGCGCAAAGAGACTGGTTGCCAACCAGGTAGTGCCTGAGCCTTGGGCCGGTGGGGAGGAGACAAGGGAGAGTGATCCAGAAGCCAGCAGTGAGTTGTTCCTGGATGCACGCCATCATCGAAGAGCTACTAGGCTTCAGGAACAATTACGCAATTACAGGAGGTGATTGTACTCAGCTGGTGGTCATTAGGCTCCTCTCCAGACTATAAAAAGCTACTTGTGCATACGGCCCTCTTTGCAGAAGTTAACGCAGGATTGAATGAGGACATTACTGTGAGCTTGGCAGGCTGGATTGTTGCCAAGCCTTATCTGTGTTTATTGCTGCCTGAGTTTGTCTGAGTTGCTGCCAAGGTCCTTATCTGTTTGTTCTGCTTGGCTTTCAGCCACCGAGGTTTTGGTGTTTGCTAATTAAAGTACATTCCAGTTAAGCTTGTCTCGGCATTCATTACTGGACGGAGGAGGAGGTCAGAACAGGAAAGTAACTGGAAAAGTCCATGTTAAGTTAACTAAGTTAAAAGTTTTTAAGAAGGGATTGCGCAACAATTTGTCTGAAATGGTATGGGGTTTCCTGCCTGAGCAGGGGATTGGACTAGAGGTTGAATCCTTCCAACTCTGTTATTCTATTCTGTTCTATTCATTCCATATGTATTGCTGGTACTTCTTAGAGTTGAATTTTATATATAAACCAAACCCTCTTGGAGGAATTCCAGGACTTGACTGATGGAGATCGAGTAGGGGTCATGTCTGCGCCAGAGCACCATCAGCAAAAGGCTGACCAGGTAGCGATGTATATCCTGTTGGTGGACGGCCTCCTGGAAGCCAGAATTGTATGTGTAAAACCCTGGAGGAGAAATTGTCCCGACTCAGGCCTCCCCGCTCAAATGCCAGGCATATATATATATATATATATAGTGTCACAACCCCTGGTAAGCCCCAATTAGGGAGGAAGCTAACTGCTTCCAACATCTGTCAATCGGCTCGTCACAAGAGTCCATCACGACAGAAACCCAATATTTTTACTGTTGCCTTTTGTTATATTTGTGTTTTTTTTTATTTGTGCTGATAAATAAATAAAGGGAGACTAGTATAGATCTATTTCAAGCTATTTAGCTCTCATCAGCTAGCCATACCCTTACTGGGATTCGAACCTGTGCTGTATTGCATCTTAGGCAAACGTCTTAGCCCTCAAGCCACAGGTCTCCTCCTTATCAGCTGAAGCCAGGGAAGAAGGTATATATTAGTGTCACAACCCCTGGTAAGCCCAGTATTTTATGTACTTTATCAGCACAAATAAAAAAAATAAAAAAACAAATATATATATATATATATATATATATATATATATATATATATATATATATATATATATATATATATATTATATATATACTGATTTTTGCTGATAAATGAAGGGATACTAGTATAGATCTATTTCAAGCTATTTAGCTCTCATCAGGGATTCGAACCTGGGCTGCTTTTACATATTAGGCAGCTATATTAACCTCCAACCACAAGCTCTCCTCCCTTATCAGCTGAGCCAAGGAAATGATTAAGTGTTATTTCAAAGCATCTGGTCTGCCCAAATACGGGAGGAAGCATACTGCTTCCCTTTTGCCTTTCAGCTCCAACCTAGAAGCCTTCCAGACAGAAAACCCATTTTGTGTGCATTTTTGCTGGTAAATAAATGGAGACTAGATCTATTTCAAGCTATTTAGTCTCATCAGCTAGCCATACCCTCACTGGGATTCGAACCTGGGCTTTTTTACATATTAGGCAGCTGTATTAACCTCAAGCCACAAGCTTCCTCCCTTATCAGCTGAGCCAAGGAAATGATTAAGTGTATGTCAAAGCACCTGGTATGCCCAAATATGGGAGGGAGCATACTGATTCCCTATATGTACACACACACACACACACATACACACGTCAATTGCCCAGTTAGGAACGCCTTTCATGTCTTGTTAAGTTACCTATCAGAGCAGTACCCTTTATCTACTTGCAGTCACCTGCTTTTGAACTGCTGAGTCACTAGGAGCTGGAGCGGCTCGCAGGAGCTCATCCATGGCACAGCAACAGCCAGGTTTCAAACGCGAACCTGCCAATCGTCAGCCCGGTGTCCTAACCGCATGAATCACCATGCTCCCACAAATCACATGGCTGTTCTGTTTGGAATCCTGGGAGGTGATCAAGTGTATTTGGAGGCTTTGGTTGAGAAGGCAAAAAGCTACTCTGGTTGTTCTTGAAGGCGAAGTTGCAATCCAGACCGATAATGTATTCTCTGTCTTAGCCGGAACCCAGCAGAGAGGAGGAGGAGGAGGAAGGGGAGAAGAAACAGAATATCCTGCAGAAGCCGATGAGTTCCTGAGGTGAGTTCCTACAGAGAATACTAGAATAGTTACTGGTAGTAGTATCCTGATGGAAGAGGGATTCGAGCACGCAACCATAATAGTTGGGAAAATGCCACTAATGCACTCGTGGAAAAAAAAAGTGCATTTGGTTTTTCTTGCCTTTGATCAAGTTTGCATTGTCTGCGGGTGTTTAATACTTTTTTTGGAGCTCTTCCTATACCTTCACAAGTGTTATTTGGCATTTGCAAAAAGGTTTACAATTGCCTGGGCTATGAACTTATTAACCCACTTTCGTTAACAGTACTACCACCGATTGCGTGGAAAGTGGAAAACCTGAACACTGGAAACAAAAAAGATTCCTAAGACCCCGAGACCTGTGACATCCCGTTCTACGTGTCCGAATTCGTAGAAAGGAAGATCGGAACGATTACGACTCATTAAGCAAGCTTGGGGAGCTGATCGAACAGTTGTCAAAAACAAGATGAAATTAGAAGAACAGGTGAGCTCCTTTTTTTTGTCCTTTTGGGTAAGGAAGGTATATTGAAATGCTTTAAGAAAAGAGCACATTTTTTAGAAAGGTTCCAGATATTTGGACTTTAACATGTAGTATCGGACACCATTATGCAAGGCTTGGGATCTCTTCCTCCTCCTCCTCCTCCTTCTTCTTCTTTTCTTCCTCTTCTTCTTCTTCTTCCACCTCCTCCTCCTTCTTCTGACTCTCTGGAAACAATACTGTGGGATAAGACACCCCTAACACTCCTCAGGGTGTGTGTTCTGTTAAGATACAGCCTGTTGTGTCGTATTGCCGTACTGGCTTCTACTGTACAGCACAGTGGACTTGCCATGGTTAAGGCTTCACAGTATTCCACAAGGGGGTTCCTCTGCTAAGGGGGAAAATCCAACATTAAAAATTACGTTTGTTCCGGACATTATCTGCTAGTTACAAATAATATTTTGAATATACAGGTAGTCCTTGATTTACAACCATTCTTTCGGACTGAATTTACAATGGCACTGAAAAAAGTGACTTAACGGCCAAGTTTTCCCAGGTATGACCGTTGCAGTCATGGGATCAAAATTCAGCCACTGGCAACTGGCATGTATATGTGACAGTTCCACTATCTTGAGGTCATGTGACCACTACAGGTAGCCCTCAACTTCCACAATTGAGCCCCAAATTTCCTGTTGTTGTGTGAGACATCGGGTTAAGTGAGTTTTGCCCATTTTACGACTTCCCCCCGTTGTTTAAGGGAATCAGTGCAGTTGATAAGTTAGCAACCCGGCTTCCTCGTTGACTTTGCTGGTCATACGGTCAGAAAAGCAGATCGCGTGATCCTGGAATAGGGCAAAGGTCATAAATTGGAACCAATTGCCAAGCGTCTGAATTTTGATCACATGACCACAGGGATGCTGTCAGGTGTCGTAACTATGAGGAACGGTCATAAGTCACATTTTCCCGTGATGTAACTTTGAATGGTCATTAAAACGAACTACTGTAAGTTGAGGACTACCTGTATTATATAACCCTCCTAGCCAGCGTCGGACAAAACAATCAATGGGGGAAAGCCAGATACGCTCAGTGACCATCCGATTCACTCAATGGCAGTGATTCGCTTGATAACCGTGGCCAGAAAGGTTGTAAAACGAAGCAAAACTCACAACAAATGTCTCACTTAGCAACAAATGTCATCATAAGTCCAGGACTGTCTGGATAACAGCCGGCTGCTCTTGCATCGATACAGGTCGTCACGGTTTCATCCGAAGTTCCCAAAAGAATCCAGAAGGCGTTGCAGAACGCGGAGGATTCGAAGGAAATCTCTGGATCAGCTTCTGGAGAGCGAAGGAATCTTGCACGATTTGGTGAATAGCCACCTGTTGAGCTCCGGCCCTTGGATGGAGGAATTTGGTGCCTTGATAAGTCAAATAAAAGAAGTCGAAAGACACCTGGCTTATTTAAAACAGATTTCACAAGTAGAAGAATTGAGGTAAAGAACGTTTGCACGTTGTTTCATGTAATTTCAGCGTAATAGAAGGCTTAAAGCCACGGAATCATCATCTTTATATATATAAAAATGGTGTGTGTATATATGTATGTATGTATGTTCCAGCATAACATACAACGAGAGCGAGCAATTTCAACCAAACTTGGTACAACAGATGACTGACCCTCTGGAAAACAAATACTGAAGGGGTAAAGACACCCCTGTGTTGTGTGTGTGTGGTTCCAGGATAACTCTGGAATGCCTGGCCCGTAACGAGAGCGAGTGTGGAGTCCCTAGAGCGGGCAATTGTTGTGATGTCACCTTCCTTTGCAACTTCCTCTGGAAAGCCAAGCGAACTAATGGGGAAGCGCCTGATGAATTTGGGCAAAGTGCCAGGATCGTAGACAGGGCGGGAAAGAGGAGTGCATGGGAGGGGGGAAGGGAGAGGGCAGGGAGGATGGGAATAGGAGTAGGGAGAAGAAAGGCCCCTCCCAAGCCTCCCTGTCAGACAAAATCTAAATACCTCGGCAATGCTGTGTTATCAGCTAGTACTTATATATAGAGACGTGCATTAATCCTTCTTTTAAAAAAAACAAAACAGCTTCTTTTGTCTTCCCCAAAAGCTGTTTTGTAGATTTTTTTAAGGGACTTCTGAGTACATAAACCCGGATGGAAACAATGACTTCTGAATCCTATCTGCACAGGAGGAATCCAAATTACGTTTCTGAAATAAGCTATTGTAAACGTATATATTAGAGCCGAAATGTATCTTTCTTAGAGTACCAAAGCTGCGTCAGCCAAATACTCTCTTCTAATCAGTAATTCTACTTGGGTTTCATTGATTATTTTTAACTTCCGGCAATACCCACACCGTATAACAGGGGAGTCAAGACTCGATTTCATGGAGGGCCGCATCAAGGTTGTGTTTGACCCTGGAGGGGAGGGGCAAGGTGGGCGTGGCCTACTGCAATCCTCTGCTAGCGAAAACGGAGCTCGGGAGGGCCGCCCGTTTTTGCTGGTGGAGGCACCGCAGGTCGGGTCCTTCGCTGTTTCCGGGGGTGGCCCCGTGGGCCAGCTAAGCACACCGTGGGCCGGATCCGGCCCGCGGGCTGTGAGGTTGACACCCCTGCTGTATAATCTCTGCTCATTTGTCCCCCGTTTCTTTCCCCCCCCCTTTGTTTTGCTAGTGACAACATCCAGCAGTATCTTATGACTAACAACGTGCCTGAGGCAGCTACTGCGTTAGCGTCCATGGCTGAATTAGACATCAAACTTCAAGAATCCTCCTGCTCGCATCTCTTAACTTTTATAAGATCTACTATTCAGTTCTGGCACAAGATCCTGAAAGACAAATTGTCCAGGTAGGAAAAATTGTCCGGCAATTGTCCGAGGCTTCCTTTGGATCGCAGAGTCATGGCGGTTATGACAAGGCTCCATCTTTTTTGCAGTGACTTTGAAGAGACGCTGACTCAGCTGCACTGGCCGTTCATTGGACCAGCTCAAACCAAAAATTTGGGCCTGGCTTCTTCCTCCACGAATGCCGCAGAAATCTACAGTAACTTCGAGACCTTGTTTTTCTCAGCTCCTCAAACTGCAGCCCTCGTATCCTTTGAGCGTTTGCTTTCAATGCAGAATTATCTGTGTCGTTCTGCATGGAATGTAGGAGTCGTGGATATCCAAATTTCAGCCACCTTAAGGTATTTGTTGTGGCAGTGGAGAAATGCAAATATTTTTTTACTACCGGTTCTGTGGCGTGTCTTGGTGGGCGTGGTTTGGTGGGCATCGCATGGGAAGGATACTGCAAAATCTCCATTCCCACCACACTCCGGGGAAGGATACTGTAAAATCTCCATTCCCACCCCACTCCAGGAGAAGGATACTGCAAAAAACCCCATTCCTTCCCCACTCCAGGGGAAGGATACTGCAAAATCTTCATTCCCTCCCCACTCCAGAGGAAGGATACTGCAAAATCCCCATTCCCACCCATTCCAGGGGAAGGATACTGCAAATCCCCATTCCCCCTCCCCCATTCCAGGGGAAGAATACTGCAAAATCCCCATTCCCAGCCCACTCCAGGGGAAGGATACTGCAAAAAACCCCATTCCTTCCCCACTCCAGGGGAAGGATACTGCAAAATCTCCATTCCCTCCCCACTCCAGAGGAAGGATACTGTAATATCTCCATTCCCCCTCCCCCATTCCAGGGGAAGGATACTGTAAAATCTCCATTCCTTCCCCACTCCAGGGGAAGGATACTGTAAAATCTCCATTCCTTCCCCACTCCAGGGGAAGGATACTGCAAAATCCCCATTCCCTCCCCACTCCAGGGGAAAGATACTGCAAAATCTCAGCAGCCAAATCATAGGAAGAGAAGGTGTGGGCGTCATCCTATGTCTGTAAGCCCTTGTACATATCCTCACCATATTGTACCTTAACGCATAAAAAAAAATCTCAGGGACGAACTATTAACCAAACCGAAGCAGCTGCCGGAAAAGTACCTCCTTCCGCCAACTCCGCCTATTATATTACCGATGCAGATCATGTTGGCTCCCCTCCAGAAAAGATTCAAATACCATTTCACGGGGAACCGGCAAACCAACGTCTTGACCAAGGTATGGCCTTCATGTGCAAATCCTCTTCTTAGAGATTCCCTTTTAAATCCTGACCTCGGTAAAGATGGCAGCGCAGGAGGGTAACTGGCATGAGCCCCAGGTCTTCGGCTTTCTCTGAAAAATCACCTGCGTTACCGAGTTGAGTTGGAAAATGTGCAGTCCGTTATCTGCCTAATATTCAGTAAGACATGAAGTTGCTGCAGCGTGGCCGGTAGCATAAGTACAGGTAATCCTCGACTTAACGACCACAATTGAGGCCCAAATTTAGGTTGCAACCGTGAGATGGTTGTTAAGTGAATTTTGCCCCATTTTACGACCTTTCTTCCCCCAGTGGTTAAGGGAATCCCGGAGTCGCTTAAATTAGTAACACGGTTGTTTCCCATTGACTTTGCTTGTCAGAAGGTCACAAAAGGAGACCGCGGGATGTTGCGGCGGTCATAAATATGAATCTGTTGCCAAGCGTCTCAGTTTTGGTCACATGACCATCAAAATGCAAAAATGGTCATAAGTAGGAAAGTTTTTTTAGGGCTGTTGTAACCTCCGAACAGCCACTAAACGAACTCTTGTAAGTCAGGGACTTCCTGGATGCAGTGCTTTGTGCTCACCTCGTTCACGCGGGGCGTGGTGTCTGATGACGCTGGAGATGGTTTCAGCTGCGGCCGTCCGAGCCCTCGCTCTGCATGTAGGGGTGAGCTCCTGTCACATGCCGCAGCTTCTGCCCACCTTGCAGTTCGAAAGCACGCACTGTGCGAGTAGATAAAATAGGTACCAGACTTCGTTCAGAACCTGGTGGAGGGCAGTCAGGTTCCCACCAGCTGTGAGCTTTTCTGCTTGCAGCGCCCGCTTCTGAGGAGAAAGACACTGGGTGACACTGCAGGAAGAGCCGCTAGTCTCTCTCTCTCTGGTGCAAGGCAAGCTCGCCCTCTTGTGGCGCACTTTGGGAAACACACAAGCTTTTCCTATAGCACGGAGGTCTCAGAGAATTCCGGCTCGGTGGACCAGCGGAGACGGAGTGAGGGGGGATGGTTTTGTGCACGAATGTGCACCACTTTCACAAATGCAGCTTCGCACGCATGCGCACACACTCAGCCACCATTTTTGTGGCCCGATTCCAAACAGGTTGAGGCCCAGAGGTTGGGGACCCCTGCTATAACAGGACTGGTACCTTGAAAAGCCAAACTACCATTCTGCAATATTGTTGTCTGTCGCCTGCCCAGGGTAGCAATGCCATACGTTAATCTGACGTGTGTGTCTGTGTGGTGTGTGTTTGTGTGTGTATGTTCTGGCATAACTCTGGAACGCCTCAAGCAATTTCAACCAAACTTGGTACACAGATGACTTACTCTCTGGAAAGAAATACTGTGGGAGGGTAAGAAAACCCCTAACACACATCCCTCGGGGTGTATTTTCTGTTAAGATACAGCCTGTTGTGCCTTAAAACGGCTTCTACCATACTGCTGTAAATGGCTTCTACTGTACAGCAGTACAGCGCAGTGGAGTTGCTATGGTAAACGGCTTCACAGTACTCCACAAGAGGGCTCCCACTGGTAAGGGGGAAAATCCAACCTTAGAAATTACGTTTGGTCCGGACATTTTCCCCCTATAAATAAATACCCGGGCAACGCCGGGTAATCAGCATAGTAGTAAATAATAATAACTCGCTCCTTGATGCTTCTCTGGGCCAGCCAAGAATGTGCAGAGTGGAAGTTAGCAATGGGGAATTCCGGGAGTTGAAGTCCGCAGGTCTTAAAAGTTGCCAACGTTGGACACTGTTGAGGTTCGAGCATAGTGTTGCTGATAGATTGTAACTTGGACCGAGCAGCGCACAATTTTTTCGTCTGATTTTGTCTGACCTTGTTCCTTCCGAAGCCCGAGTGGTATCTTACGCAAGTACTGATGTGGATTGGAAATCACGTTTCGTTTCTGGAAGGCAAAGTTCAGCCCATATTGGATAAAGCCGGAACTTCGGTGAACGCCAGGGTAAATCTCTCCTGTTTTGCTTCCCGATCGACAGCCGTTGCGCCTACAGGCAGTCCTCGACTTATGGCCACAATTGAGCCCAGCATTTAGATTGCTAAGGGAGACATTTCTTAAGTGAGGTTTGCCCCATTTTATGAATGTTCACTGTTGTTAAGTGAATCGCTGCTATTGCTAAGTTAATACCACGGTTGTTAAGTGAAATCTGGCTTCCCCATTGACTTTGCTGGTCAGAAGGTTGCTATCAGAGGACAGTGCAACCGTCGTAAATATGAACCAGTTGCCAAGCATCCGAATTTTGACCACGTGGCCGTGGGGGACGCTGCAACGGTCATAAGTGTCAGAAACCGTCATAAGTCACTTTTTTCAGTGCCGTTGTAACTTTGAACCATCACTAAATACACTGTTGTAAGTGGAGGACTACTGTACAGTACTTCATTTTCTCTCTTGTTCCTGATTTGCTACATTCTCCAGTTTGTAAGATTTTTGTCTGAACTTGGATCACATGAACATCGGGGACGGTCATAAACATAAATCCCTTTTTTTCTGTGCCGTCGCAACTTTGAACGGCCTCTCAACGAACCGTTGTAAGTCGAGGACTGCCTCCCCTAAGTGCCGCCTCCTTTCATCTGTAGGTTTGAATGTTCTCTCTTTGCTTCTTACAGTTGGAGTTTTCCCGCGCTCTGGTGACGCTCATCCTGGAGAAGCTGGACGCCGAGATCCCTTGCATGCTGTACGATGACAACCTCTTCTGCCACCTGGTGGACGAGATCCTCCTCTTCGAAAGAGAGCTGCACGGTGTTCACGGTTATCTCGGCAGCCTCCCCAGCTGCATGCACATTTTGTCAGAAGAAACGTACTTTCAGAGGTGGTTAACTGTAGAGAGAAAATGTAAGACGCCTTGGAATCGTTTCCTTTCCCCCCCCCCCCCTTTGTTAAAATGTTTTATTTTCATTTTCATACAGTCACATATATACTGGGCATAACCGGGGCCATACAACATTAAACAATAATCACAGCAGTTCCTCTTGTCAGTAATCCCCCAGAAATATAAATAAGATCAAACTCAAACTCAAATAGAAACCCAATATACCTCTTCCGCTCTCCATACACCTCTTTCTTCCACCCCCCTCCAACTTACTATCTTCCCTCCATCATTCCCCTCTACCCTACTTCCCCTCCCCCTCTACCACTCCTCTCTCCCAGTCCCCTCCCTCCCTTCCTTCTCACCGAGGTGGCGCAGTGGTTAAATGCAGCACTGCAGGCTACTTCAGCTGACTGTAGTTCAGCAGTTCGGCTGTTCAAATCTCACCGGCTCAGGGTTGACTCAGCCTTCCATCCTTCCGAGGTGGGTAAAATGAGGACCCGGATTGTTGGGGGCAATATGCTGACTCTGTAAACCGCTTAGAGAGGGCTGAAAGCCCTATGAAGCGGTATATAAGTCTAACTATTGCTATTGCTCACCCTCCCTCCCATCCTCTCTCCCGCTCTCTCTACCCCTCTTCCTTCTATCCCGCTCCTCCTCTCCTTGGTGTATTTCTACTATATGTCAATGTATTCAGCTTGTCCTATTTTTACGGAGAAATTAAAGAGAAACAGTATATATGTGAAATCGCATTACGTTGAAATCTAACATATAGTTATGTTCCCCCCTCCCCTACCCTCCCCCCAAACACCCCCTCTCTCCCCCCCCCCCCGACTTCCCAGAGCCCGTACACGGTATAGAGGAATCGTTTCCTTGAAGTAAAACAAACCCAACCGGTTTTTCTCTCCCCCTCCCCTCCCCCATCTTGCACCAGGGTGTCAAACTTATCGTATTTTTCGGAGTATAAGATGCACCGGAGTATAAGACGCACCAAGATTTTGAAAAGGCAAATTTAAAAAAAAAGGTTTTTGCACTCTGCAGACCTCCCAAAAATGGCCCGTTTTTTCGAAAAAAATGGGCCCGTTTTTTGTTCAAAAAAGGGCATGCATATCCTTTAGGCTAATTATGCACCATAGTACGTGCATTTGTTTGTTTGTTTGTTTTTTAAAGCTGGCACTTCGTTTTCTGACTGTGCTTTTTCTTGTTAGTTGTATTTGTGAACGAGCTTTTTCTTTTCTTTTTTCTTTTTTGTTTTTTTTTGTTTTTTTTTTTGTTTTTTTTTTTGAATGAAAAACAATATATATATTTTTAATTTGTTCACAGTTAAACACAAGCAACTGCCTTGATGTATTAGAACATTCTAGTCAGCCAAACACCCTCGGTTCAGTTTTGCTTGTGAAATGTCTTTTCGTTTCGTTCTTTCTTTTTCTTTTTTTTCGATTGTACCATTTCGTAGCATCACTTCATCATCGCTGTGGCATTGTTTTTTTAACCCTCTCCTCCCTTTTTAAGAAGAACAAAAAAGTCATTTTTTTTTTTAAAAAAAATCATGCTTACAAAGAGAGGGAAGGCAGGAAAATGTTTGCTTTTTATACACAGCTTGGTTTTTTTTTTCTTTTTTGTTCTCTCTCTTTTTTTAAAGATTTAAGTAAAAGCGATCAGAGATTTTTTTTTCTTGAAGAAAAGGAGAGGGGGGGGGGAAAGGCAAGGATTATTTTCAGCTTCGCTAACGGGAACCTTTCTTCCCCCTCCCTTCCCAAAATGGCAAGAAAGAGAGAGGGAAAAAAATACCTCTCCCACCCCCCAAAAAACCCAAATACTTCCATTATGTACGCTACATCCATGATTCAAAGGAGGAGGAGGAGGAGAAGGATTTGTGCCATCTTTGTTGTAGCCTGGCTGGGAACAATCCCACCCAAATTCATCGCGGATTTGCCATTTGCGCAAAACCAACCAAACCAAGGAATTGGTCCTACCCACGAAGGGGGGGGGGGGAGAAAAGATGGATTATTTTGATCCCTTTCCAATCGAGATTGGGACGGTCGGCATGGGGGAAGAAAAAAAAAAAACAGAGCAAGCTTCCTTCCTGAAGATATTTCCAAATCCGGATAGCTAAACAGAGAAATAAGGTTGGGTGCCCTTGAGGGGGTGGTGGGGTAGTGGAAAGAGCCCTCTCCCCCAAAGGGATAAGGAAGTTAAAAAGTCAGCCTCTATCAGTGACTTGGATGGGATCTGAAAATCCATCGATGCCCCAGAGTGAGAGGGTGTAAATCAGGGGTCTCCAACTTCCAGAATTCCTCAGCATGGCTGGCTGGGGAATTTGGGGAGTTGAAATCTACAAGCCTTCAGGTGGGAAAGGACCCTGCCAAAATGTTCACAAAAGAGGGGGGCTATTCCAGTTCGAACACCCGCGGAATAAAGAGGTTGGGGGAAGCGATTTGGTTGGGCTGGGAAAAGGTTGGGGATCAGCTCTGCAGAACCCAAAGGACTGCAGTTGATATGCCAAGGACCGGCTTTAAATCCATTTGAAGGGAGTAGAAGAGGGGGAATAAACTCATTCTCTTCCTTCGGGGCAGGGGTCTCCAAACCTGGCCGTTTTTTAAAAGCTTGTGGACCTCTTCAACTTCCAGAATGGCTGGCTGGGGAGTTGGAAAGTCCAGAAGTGAGTCTTTTTCTTTTCATCGTTGTGTCCACCTCACAGTCGCTCTTCAGAAGATGGACTCCATGCTTTCGTCGGAAACTGCGTGGGTCTCCCAGTACAAAGACATCACTGATGTAGATGAGATGAAAGTTCCAGACTGCGCAGAAACGTTTATGACTCTGCTTCTGGTGATCACTGGTAATTATAACTGGCTTGGCAAGGTCCTTCCAACTCTGTTATTCCATTCCATTCCATTCTATTTCCGTATTCTATTCTACTCTACTCTCTTCTCTATTCTGCTTTGCTCTGCTCTGTTCTATTCTATTCTATTTCCGTATTCTATTCTATTCTACTCTTCTCTAATCTCTTCTCTATTCTACTCTGCTCTGCTCTGTTCTATTCTATTATTTCCGTATTCTGTTCTACTCTATTCTGTTCTATTCTATTTCCGTATTCTATTCTACTCTACTCTTCTCTACTATCTTCTCTATTCTGCTCTGCTCTGTTCCATTCTATTCTATTCTATTATTTCCATATTCTGTTCTACTTTGTTGTATTCTATTCTATTCTATTTCTGTATTCTATTCTACTGTTCTTTACTCTATTCTCTATTCTTCTCTATTCCACTCATTCTATTCTATTCTATTTCCCTATTCTATTTACTCTATTCTCTATTCTACTCTGCTCCTCTCTACTCTATTCTACATTACTCTACTCTACTCTTCTATTCATGGATTAGGACTTATTTTTCAGTTAAGTCTTATTTTGGGGGAATCATCTTACTAAAATGCATCTGTCTGCCTGACAATCTTAACTGGGGCTTATTTTGGGAGTAGGGGTTATATTACGAGCATCCTGAAAAACCATGCTAGGGCTTAGGTCTTATTTTTGGTGAAACACGGGACTTGAATTTTGACGTATGCAAAACGTCGACACTTTCCTGTCTCTACATAGATAGATACAAGCACCTTCCTACAGCAGCCAGAAAACTGTGGTTCCTGGAATTGCAGAAAGAGCTGGCGGACGACTTTCGAATCCGGCTCACTCAAGTCATGAAGGAAGAAACCAGAACGCCCCTGGCCTTCCGATACTGCGCGATCCTAAACGCGGTCAACTACATCGCCACCGTACTAGCGGACTGGGCTGACAATGTTGTAAGTCACGTGTGATCACGGGTGGCCCTTGGTGGGTTGTCGAAATGCTTTCTAAGCAAAGAAAAAATAGAAAAGAATGATTTGTGAGTCCCTGGCACTCTTCGTTCTCCTCGGTTTCCTTGCAAACGTTTCATTGCCAAACTGAGTAACGTCATCCGTGCTGTCGCCAGGGTTACATTGGCAACAGCTGCGAGAAAAGGGGCAAAATGGAGCAAAATTCAATTAGCAAACGTCTCACTTAGCAACAGAAATTTGGGGCTCAATTGTGGTCATACAACCAAACCCCAGTGGGCATAGAGGGGGAAGTCACTCTCTCACAAATGTTTCTATGTTCTGAGTGTGTCACTGGCCACAATCCCAAAGCAGGGATGGTACAGCGGTTATTATCGTCCCAAAAACATCCTCACTTTGAATAAGTCCAGAAAGTTAGCTTAGAAATATACAACACTAGCTGATAACCCGTCATTCCCCCGGGTATTTGTTTTTCTTAATCCTAGAATTAATAGATCCTAGAATGAATTATATCTATAGTGTTGTGCGACACACACACACACACTCCCCCCACATACGCGCATGACTCACTTCGCACCTGGTTTCGGGCCTAGTAGTCCTCCCTGCAGCCTCCTGGGAGCAAAAACGGGCCGCAGGTGGGTTCCCGCAGCACCCCCCCTGCACTCCCCCTGCCCTCCGTGCATGCGCAGCAGAGACCCAAAAATCAGCTCGCCAGCGGGAGGCCCCACACATCTGCGCAGTGGAACTGAGCTGGGCTGTGCATGCCACCTGCGTGCCAGGACACACACACCCCAAGGAGTTTTCAGGGTGTCTTACCCCCACAGTATTTATTTCCAAAGAGTAAGTAATTTGTGGACCAAGTTTGGTTGAAATGGCTCGAGGCGTTCCAGAGTTTTGTGTGTGTGTGTGTATCCCAGAATCTTTTGAATATTTGCATTATTTACATTATTACATTATTTACATCAACCTTTGGCGCACCAGGGACCGGTTCCATAGCAAAAGATTTTCCCGCAGACCAGAGGGGGCGTGGTTTGCATGCTGCCTGCATCCCGCGGATGGGGCTTCGCTGGTTTCCACGACTGGTTTCTGGCATGCCTCAGCTCCATGCCGGTCCAGACCAGGGGTTTGGAACTCTGATTTACATAGCTGGCTGAGGAATGCTGGGAGTTGAAGTCCGTGCATCTTAAAAGTTGCCAAGATTGAGAAACATTGATTTAGATTGCGGAATGGCTTTGGCTCCACTTCCTGCTGCCATGTGGTTAATAAAGACTTGAGAATCTCAGCTGAAAAGAGGTTTTCTCATCCTTAACATTAGTGATGCTCTTGAAATTTTTCCTGTCTCACCATTAGCTCTTTTTACTACCCCATTTCCCCCCAAATAAGTCCTCCCCAGATAATAAGCCTGATTGGGCTTTTGAGCGCAGGCGCTAAAATAAGCCCTCCCGGAAAATATTGCAACACAGCTGCAGCCGTGAGGCGGCCATGCTCTCCGCCTCCTGCACCCCAAAAATAAGACCTCCCCGAAAATAAGGCCAAGCGCTTATTTCGGGGGGGGGGTCAAAATAAACAAGACCCTGTCTTATTTTCGGGAAAACCAGGTAAGCTGAATTGCCAGAGCGCCTGAATCCAAATCCACTCTTCTCAGCATGGAACCGAGACATGCCAGAAATCAGGCCATGGAAACAAGTGGAAGCCCCATCCGCAGGATGCAGGCAGCATGCAAAACCACGCCCGCTCTGGTCCGCAGGAAAATCTTTTGCTATGGAACTGGTCCCTGTTGCGCCAAAGGTTGATATAAATAATGTAAATATTCAAAAGATTCTAGGATTTATATATATTTATATATTTATAACTCTATATTTATATTTTTATATATATATATATATATATATATATTTATATTTATCAGCACAAATAAACACACACACACACACACACACATATATATGTGTGTGTGTGTGTGTGTTTTATTTGTGCTGATAAATAAATAAAGGGAGACTAGTATAGATCTATTTCAAGCTATTTAGCTCTCATCAGCTAGCCATACCCTTACTGGGATTTGAACCTGGGCTATATTACATACTAGGCAGACTTCTTAGCCATTAGGCCACAGGCTCTTATCTGTTATCAGCGAAGCCAGGGTGAAAGGTATCTATTAGATTTTTACAACCCCTGGTAAGCCCCAATTATGAGAGGAAGCTAACTGCTTCCATCATCTGTCAATCGGCTCGTCACAAGAGTCCATCACGACAGAAACCCAATGTTTTTCACTGTTGCCTTTGTTATATTTGTGTTTTTTTATTTGTGCTGATAAATAAATAAAGGGAGACTAATATAGATCTATTTCAAGCTATTTAGCTCTCATCAGCTAGCCATACCCTTACTGGGATTTGAACCTGGGCTATATTACATACTAGGCAGACTTCTTAGCCATTAGGCCACAGGCTCTTATCCGTTATCAGCGATAACTGATATATATAACTCTGGAACACCTCGAGCCATTTCAACCAAACTTGGTACACAAAGGACTTATTCTCTGGAAGTAAATACTGTGGGGGTAAGACACCCTGAAAACCCCTCGGCGTGTGTATGTGTGTGTGTCCTGGCACGCAGGTGGCATGCAGAGCCCATCTCAGTTCCACTGTGCATACGTATGGGGCTTCCCGCTGGGCCTAGGATTTCACAAATTAAGAACCTCAAAAGACTAGTAGGTCACACTTTTTCCTCTCCCCTGTTGTCTGGGCAGTTTTTCTTACAGCTTCAGCAGGCTGCGCTGGAATTGTCCGCCGAAAGCGACACGCTAAGCAAGCTGCAGTTGGGACAGCTGGCTTCGCTGGAGAGCTCCGTGTTCGACGAAATGATCCACCTCCTGGAACGGTTGAAGCACGATATGCTCACTCGCCAAGTCGGTCATGTCTTCAAGGAGGTCAAAGAGGAGGCCAAGATATACAAAAGGGAAAGGTAACTTTCAGAGGGGAATATCCGTAACCCGGGGTTCGAAATGAGGGGGTCCTCGGTGCTCTCTTGAGCTCGGTGGTTTTCTTACAGACGTTTCATTACCCTACTAGGTAATGGCATCAGTGCTGCTAGGTTAAAACCTTGCTGCTGCTGCTTCTAATCAAAAGTTTTGATGGGTAGTTTTGCGGGCAGGTGGGAAAAACTCATTGACAATTCACTTTCTTGATTCCAGGAAGTTTGACAGGGGAAGGGACCTCCTGACCACTGGAAAACAAATCTTTTTAGAGTGACACAAATGTTATGTTAAGTTGTTTATACACAGAACTGAATTAATCACTGCCACCTTGGGGGCCTTGCCCAGCCAATAAGGCCACTGAAAGGAAGAAGGACGTGAGCCTCTCCTTCTTTGTCTCTCTGCCCCCAAGGAATGGGTTATGTAGTCGGGCGATTAGCTCGTAGAATTGCTGGACGGTGGCAAAGGGCTGTGTACCATCAATGTCCCAAAGGTGCTTTCTTTCAAAAGGCAACTGGACTTCCTTGTTTTGCTAGAAGACTTTGGCTTCTCATCCAACAATCTTCTTCAGTTCTGACCTGAGTGGTGAGGAATGGAAGGATTTATACTCCTTACAGTCCTCTGGTCGTTAGCGCTCTCTCTGAGAGTCCTTGTGGACCCTTGGAAGTTTTCCTGGGCCTTCAGGGTGACCCAAATCCCATAAGATTGATGGGATGCAAAAGGCCTAGCCCAGCGATGGTTAACCTTTTTGGTGCGGAGTGCCCAGAGCGCGCCCCAAAATGCAATGCAAACGCACCCTGCACATGCAGCCCGCCTCCCCCACACACATTCCCTGTGCATGCGCCCTGCTCCCTCGCCCATTTTGGCTTCCAGGTAGGTGCAGGAGGCTTTTCAGGCCCAAAAATGGGGCGCGGGGGAGACCTCGCGATCTCCAGTTTCTCCCCCCCCCTAGCGCGCCCTAGCTTTGTCCTCCATTCTTGCCCCCTGTGCCTTCCCCAATCTTTGCAGTTTCTCTCCCCAGCGCACCCTGGCTTCCTCCTGCATTCCTGCCACCGAGAGGCACCTGCAGAGGGTGGAACCTGTGGAGATCGGGGAAGGCACGGGAAGCAGAAATGCAGGAGAAAGCTAAGGCGTGCTGGGGAGAGAAAGCTAGGGAGGAGGGGGGGGAACTGCAGAGATTGGGGAAGGCCCCATCCCGGCGCATGCGTGGCAGGGACCCAAAGACCAGCTGGCTGGCAGAAGGCACACGTGCGGTGGAGCTGGGCTGGGGCGACGGCTGGTGTGCCTGCAGGGAGGGCTCTGCGTGCCACCTGTGGCATAAGTGCCATCGGTTCGCCATCACAGGCCTAGTCAAAGCATACAATGGAGAGGGAGTTGGCAGCATGCCTTCCTTTTTTTTTTTTTTAATCATTTCAAATGTTTTATTCATTTTCATTTTCAATTTTGTACATTCACTTATATACTGAATATTTGCAATAATAATAATATAAAAAAATAAAACAAACCTAAACACAACTCTTCATCCAACATATAAAACCAACCTGTCGCTTTCATCCTCCATACACCCCTTCTTCTCCCCCTCCAACTTTCCTTTCTCCCTCCAACAATCACCCCTCCTACTTCCCTTTCCCCTCCTATCTTCCTCACCCTCCTTCCCCTCTCATCCTCCTTACATTCCCCTCTTCCTCCCTCCTTACTTCTCCCTCTTCTTTTCCTCTACTTCTCACTTTGGTGCATTTCTCTATTCATTAATCTATTCAGTTACTAAAAATTGCGCTAAAAAGAAAAAAGAAGGAAAAAAAAAAAGAAAAATAAAGAGAAAAAGAAAAAGAAAAGATAAGGAACAACAGTATACAAGTGTATTCTTCTTATTCTATATATTGAGACTATATCTCCACCCACCCACCCACCCCCAATGAACCCCCCTCCCTAATCCCCTCCGACTTCCTTTTTATGTGTTGCCCGCCCTTGTCTTGAGGTCTGAACATGTACTTTCCTACATGTACCATTTGTAGGAGAAAGCGAGGCAGAGTCAAGTGCGGAATCAGCCTGGAATCATTACGTTCCCACAAAGGTCTTCCGTCCCTCCCTTCTTGAATTCTGTTTGACTCTTCTCTAGCGCCAATTTAATGCTGACGGGTTAGTTGACTAGATTTCTGGTGTTACAGGCGTGAAGCATAAAATCAGGTTTAACGCGTGGGCCCGAATCTTCGCGCCTGACATTTTTTCCCCTGAAAGGGGAACAAGCGAAGCTACGGGTCGACTCGAGCCAAGTTTTCGCATCTCTTCGTTTAGGTGGCTCTCCTTGCCTTCCCAGGCCGAACAAGCCGTGATGTCCTTATCGAGCAGCGCCTGCCCCTTGCTCCTGACCTTGAGGGACCGGCTCCTTCAGTTAGAGCAGCAGCTTTGTTACACCTTGTTCAAAATCTTCTGGCAAATGCTCGCGGAGCAAGTCGACTTGTTCATCTATCAGGAGGTAAGGGCCGTCTCTTGTGGCCTGCCAGCGGCCAGCAGAGCTGGCTGCAGATTCAGACAGTGAGGAGGTTGGAGAGAAACATGGGCCAGTCCTGGGGTCTGGGGAAGGCTCTGATGAGGGCTCTGTGTCGGAGGCAGAGAGGGGGCCAGGGCCGTCTGACAGTTAGCTGCCTTCGGAGTCAGAACAGCTGGAGCCTGTTCCCAGTGTGCGCATGTGCAAAGTTGCCAGACAGAGAACAGCTAAAGAACAGAGGTCAACTTTGGAGTAAGGCCACAGGTGGTTGATGAATGGCCCCTCCCAGAGGGAATAAAAGAGGAGCGAAAGGGGAGTGGAGTTTGCAGGAGACAATTAGTTTGCTTAATTGGTTCATGATTCTCTGAGGCTCCTTGCCAAGTTTTGCAGATCTCAGCCTGGCAGCTCTCCAAGCCAGATAAGGTCTGTGACTGTAGAAAGAGCCGAGGTGGCGCAGTGGTTAAATGCAGCACTGCAGGCTACTGCTAGATCAGCAGTTCAGCGGTTCAAATCTCACCGGCTCAGGGTTGACTCAGCCTTCCATCCTTCCGAGGTGGGTAAAATGAGGACCCAGATTGTTGGGGGCAATATGCTGACTCTCTGTAAACCGCTTAGAGAGGGCTGAAAGCCCTATGAAGCGGTATATAAGTCTACTGCTATTGCTATTGCTATTGTAAATCCTCCCCAGAAAGACTTTGCTGGATGTGAATGAGCACAAATTTTGTCGGGACAAGGAGTTTGCTTCATGCTCTTGTGAAGCCTAAGTCAGAACACCGTCACCAGCGTCTCGCTGAGACTTCAGCTGAGAATAACGCTCCTAGTTTTAAACATCACTCGCTTTTGATCTGTCCTCAATATTTATTTTAGGTCATTCTAGCCAATCACTTCAACGAAGGTGGAGCGGCCCAACTCCAGTTCGACATGACCCGGAATCTTTTCCCTCTGTTTTCCCATTACTGCAAACGGCCGGAGAATTATTTCAAACAGTGAGTATGACATGTCTCGAATTCTATTTCTGAGTTGTGTAAGGGGAATCAAAGCTTCCTCTTACTTTTTTCGAGAGAGGGATTCACGCCCTGTAACTGGAGATTCTCGGTCCTCCAGGTTCATGGTTGTCCCAAAGGTGCTTTTTCTTTCCTTCAAAAGGCAACTGGACTTTTGTTTCTTTCCTTGAAGACGTTTCGCTTCTCATCCAAGAAGCTTCTTCAGCTCTGACTGGATGGTGGGGAATGGAAGGATTTATATTCCTTGCAGACAGCTGGTCATTTGCATCCTTTTAGGGAGTCATTGAGGCCACTTGGAGATTTCTTTCTTTCTCTTTGAAGACATTTTGCTTCTCATCCCAGAAGCTTCTTCAGCTCTGACTGGATGGTGGGAGAATGGAAGGATTGATACTCCTTGGAGACAGCTGGTCATTTGCATCCTTTTAGGGAGTCCTTGAGGCCACTTGGAGATTTCTTTCTTTCTCTTTGAAGACATTTTGCTTCTCATCCCAGAAGCTTCTTCAGCTCTGACTGGATGGTGGGAGAATGGAAGGATTGATACTCCTTGGAGACAGCTGGTCATTTGCATCCTTTTAGGGAGTCCTTGAGGCCACTTGGAGATTTCTTTCTTTCTCTTTGAAGACATTTTGCTTCTCATCCCAGAAGCTTCTTCAGCTCTGACTGGATGGCGGGAGAATGGAAGGATTGATACTCCTTGGAGACAGCTGGTCATTTGCATCCTTTTAGGGAGTCCTTGAGGCCACTTGGAGATTTCTTTCTTTCTCTTTGAAGACATTTTGCTTCTCATCCAAAACCTTCTTCAGTTCTGGCTGGATGGTGGGAGAACGGAAGGATTTATACTCCTTGGAGACAGCTGGTCATTTGCATCCTTTTAGGGAGTCATTGAGGCCACTTGGAGGTTTCTTTCTTTCTCTTTGAAGACGTTTCGCTTCTCATCCAAGAAGCTTCTTCAACTATGACTGAAGGGTGGGAGAATAGAAGGATTTATGTTCCTTGGAGACAGCTGGTCATTTGCATCCTTTTTTTAGAGAGTCATTGAGGCCACTTGGAGGTTTCTTTCTTTCCCTTTGAAGACATTTTGCTTCTCATCCAAGAAGCTTCTTCAGCTCTGGCTGGATGGTGGGAGAATAGAAGGATTTATACTCCTTGGAGACAGCTGGTCATTTGCATCCTTTTAGAGGGTTGTTGAAGCACTTGGGAGGTTTATCTGCGTTCCCAGGATCTGACTAAACGGTGGACGGTGGAAGGATTTAAATTCCTTGCGGTCATGTGGTTGTTAAGATTGAACAGCCTTCTCAACAGAGGAGGAAGAATAAGACATTCCCTATCTCCTAGCAGTTCCCAGAAGGCTTCACACCCATTTACACTCTTCAGGGCCCAGATAAAGCCCCAAGTACCGCCAATGACTCTCAGAGAGTGCGCTAACGACCAGATGACTGCAAGGAATATCAATCCATCGCCTGCCATTCAGTCAGAACTGAGGAAGCTTCTTGGATGAGAAGCGAAATATCTTCAAGCGATTAAAAAAAGGGCAGTTGCCGGGAGGGGGGGAGGAGCACCTTTGGGATTAACCTGTTATTTTGCCTGCCCCTTTTGTTTCAGCGTCATAAAATGATTTAAGATCTCCCTCCTTTCCCTTTCATTTACGTACCCGTCTTAAGATCCTGCAATTGGAGATTTATTTATGGATCAGCTGGGACCAGAGGAACATATGAGAGGGCGAAGAGGTCAGATTTGTGGGATTCCAACTCATTTAGTGACTGGGGTACATTCTTCCTGAGAGAAAGAGGATTCCTTCTAGCTCTGCTGAGGTTAAGAGATTAGCAAAACTCCACCGCTCTTTACAAGACACCGCTCCTCAATCTAACCATCATTCTTTTAGTGACCGTTCAAAGTTACAACGGCGCTGAAAAAAGTGACTTGTGACTGGGGGGGGGGGGGATTCACTCACCTTCCCTACCAGTTCGCAAATGTGAGCGTGCGCACGCATGTTGCTCAGCCTTCTGCGCATGTGCTTTGGCTAAAAAAAAATGCCTAAATGGGACGGCATAGAACTGGTAGAATACCACGTCTGCTTATGACTAATTTTCACACTTATAAGCTGTTTAAACTTCTACACTCGGTTTAGAATTGATTTTTTTTTTTTGTTTGTTTCCTTATGTAGCATCAAAGAGGCTTGCATTGTACTGAACCTAAACATCGGATCAGCCCTGCTGTTGAAGGACGTGCTCCAATCAGACACCGAAACCAGAAGCGGAATCGCCTTTGGTTCAAAACAACCCACTGCTGTGGCGGCGTTAAATGAACTTGGAATTTATAAGTTGGCTCCAAAGGATGTTGAGATCCTCCTTAACTTGAGGACAAATTGGCCTAACACTGGCAGATAATCAGGATAAACAGAATGGAGAGACACTAATTATTATTATTTAGAAATTACCACTCGTTCTCACGTGATGTTGAATATATTGCCTTGGAAAGAAAAAAAATGCATTAAAAACACTGAAAATTAGACATACATACATACATACATCACCATTTCAAAGTGGTACAGTGGCCTAGGTGGAGGTGGAGCTCTCACCAGATTGTGAGTTCAATCCTAGGTAGAGGCAGATATTTCTCTCTCTGGGCACACAGAGAATATATCTGCTGAAACAAAACTCTACATTGGCGACAAGAAGGGCAACTGGACAGTAAACACTCAGCTCCATTCAGTTGCCCAGACTCCACCCCGCAAGGGATTATGGGGTCGTTAAATGGTGATGTTGATATATATATATCGCTGTTTCAAAGAAACATTTGCAATTTGATGAAGTCTGGATAATATACTGGCTGTAATGTTTAGTTGTAACTTGCTGTCAGTGACTCCTGTCCTTTTCTCAATTGACTGTGGTAATCAAGGGAAATTATTTTCAATGGAGAAATTATTCTAATATATGCTCCATATTACAGAAATGGCCATCTTAAAGGAACACCCTGGGGTATTTTTTTAAAACAATTCTGAGACAGACCAGTTTTACTTTATTGCCTCTTTTGAGACTGAGATTAATCTCGCTTAGGCTGGATCAGGATGTCCTCGAAACCTTTTGTGTTACCAAGATTGTGATGTTACACAATATTACAACGGGGGTAAAAACAGCAAAACCGTTCTTACCTTTTTGAATGAAACAAAGTGTTGACAAAAAGCACAAAAGGGACAAACATCTTTGAATGCTGTTCTGTGGGAAATATTACTTTACTTTGGCTCCTAATGCCAGCATACTTCTAATACGGATAAGATAAAAGCCTTCGCAGAAATTTGTGCTGTTCTTTAAACATACTCTAAAATTATAGAAAATAAATGTGATTAGCCTCCTCCTTTTGATTAGAAAGTTGGGGTTTATGAACTTCTGGCAATGGCTAAACTAATCATAATGTCATTTTATTTTTCCTGATGGAAAAAATTAAATTTAAATGCCATTTGTCTCACTGAAAATAAAAGGACTGCTGAAAAGCTTAGTGTTGGCTAATACTCCCATTATTTATTTAGCAAATTCAGTATGATGACAGCTTGGAAGATTCTGAAATACAGGAACTGCTTCAGTGATGGTACAATTAGTACAAGTGAAAGCTATTACATAGAAATGAAATTGCTACCTTTTTTTTTTTTGAAACCAAAGTATATGTGTATATTTTATATGTATATAAAATACTCCAGGTGAGAATATTCAGGATTAAACTGTTGTCCACAGCTCAGTAAATTTTTTCGTCCTGTGGAGGAAAATGAAGAGATATAACATATAAAGATCATATATAAACAAATGTATTTTCCTCATTACAACCGGTCTGATTATGGGTTGGATAGTGTGTTTAGTTGTAAGCACGCCAATATAATAATTTTTGCAGGTGTATATTACACATGTTTTTATGTTGATTGTGGCGTGTCAGCCGCCGGTCCCTCCAGCAGCCGAATCGGAGGAGGAGGAGAAGGAGGCGTGGGAGTCAGGGTCAGCATTAGGGCAACCTGAGAGCTCCAAGGGGGAAGAGGGAATGGAGGTGTCGGAGAGAGAGACGGAGGCAGAGCCTGGGCTGTCCGTCAGCCCTCAGATGGAGAGTCAACAGTCCCCAGGCCTGGAGGTGTCTGATGAGGAAGAGGAAGAAAAGCTGGGTCCAGTGCCTGACGCGTGGATGCTCAGAAGGCAGAGGAGAGGAGAACAGTGGAAATCTATGGGCCGGTCCTTGGGACAGAAGAGCCACTGCTGCTAACGAAGCCCCACCCTAGCTCTGGGGATAAAAGGCAGAGGGCGGAGATGAATAGATGTGGCAGACAACTATTCATCTCCCGGACAGACGGACGGACGGACTTGTTAGCCTGCGGTGAGTGAGAAACTTTTAGCTGGAGCTGCCGGCACTCTGAATAAAAGAATCTTTGATTTGACGTCCGAGGGATTGTCATGTTTGGGGAGCTGGGTCAGAACATTAATAATAAATTGCCTTTTATTTTTATTTCTCGATTTGTTATTAAAAGATAATTCTTGCTTAATAACCATTTGTTTAGCGACTGAAGTTAAGAGAGCGCTTTAAAAAAATCACAACTGTTTCTCGCACTTAAAACCGTCACAGCATCCTGTGGTCTCATGGTTCTGATTCAGGTGCCTAGCAACCCTCATTGATGACACTTGCAGTGTGCGGTGGTCACACAATCACCAGTTGCAATCTTCAAAGCCAACTAACAACGAGGAAAATCAGTGGAGAAGCCAAGAAGGTCACAAGAGGTCATGGGATGTCTTGCTTAATGACCATGGCCATTTGCTTAACAAGTGTTTTAAAACAATTATCAGGGAAAGACTAGCAATATTTCAATAATTATCATGTGGTTTGTTTCAAAAGGTAAGTGGAGGAACAATTCAATAGTTCTTTACTTTCTGCACCTAAATCCATAGCTTTAATCAGCAGCTAAATCTCCTGAGTAACTGTGGATTTTAGACACATGTGAATGTCCAACATCTCACTCTGAATGCTAGAGACCGGATTAGGTACCAAAAGATGGTTGGGAAAATTTAGGGTAAATTGTTGGATGAATTTAAGGGATTGTAAAAAGAAAAAAAAAGTGGCATATACATATATGCTTGCAATTCCACATAAAATGTAACATTCTGGTTTAACTTACACATTTTCCTTGAAGACCTTTGATGTAATTATTTCATTTTCTGCATAAGGTACATCCTGGCTACTCAATCCCAGAGATTCAAGTGCTAGACAAATAAGAGAGAAATATATATATATTTCTGAATGTATTGCTGTAGTATACATTACACCTAGTATAACCCCCATGCACAATTGCTCAGAAGGCGGTCTCCAAATTCGATTTTTAGAAATATTTCGTGTTTAGATTGCTGCCGTCATGTGACTCCCACCAAAATCGCAGTTTTGGTGTCCCGCCTGTCGGGAATCGCTTAGCTGGATTCACACATCATGCCAAGCAGCAGCTTGCTAAATATACAGGTAGTCCTCAACTTAGAACCACAATTGAGCCCACAATTTCTGTTGCTAAGCGAAACATTTGTTAAGGGAGTTTGGACCCATTTTACAACCTTTCCTGCCACAGTTTGTTAAGTGAATCGTTGCTGTTAAAGTTAGTAACCCGGTTGTTAAGTGAATCTGGCCTCCCCATTGACTTTACGTGTCGGAAGGTCGCAAAAGGGGATCGCATGGCCCCAGGACACTGCAATAAATAAATAAATATGAGCCAATTGCCAAGCATTTGAATTTTGGTCACATGACCGTGGGCATTGCTGCAACGGTCGCAACTGTAAAAAACCGGTCACGTCACTTTTTTTTTCAGTGGCATTGTAACTTGGAACGGTCACTAAGTGAACTAAGTGAAAGCTGGATAAAGTATCCTTTGCTAGCCAAGAGGCTGAGATACAGGCAAATCAGTTGGATTTTTGAATAGGAATTTAAAACATCATTACATTTATTAGAAAATGGAAGATGTCAGGTAATGAAGATTTCATAGCTGCCAGCTGATGTAAGGTTGTAAGCTGTAAACTGATGCAATGAGGAGGATCCATCCATATACGGTATCACCTCTTTAAGACTCTGGTGAGGTGGAGACTCTAGTGAGGTATCTATATATAGGCGGCCATTAAAAAACGTTTTTCTCTCATCGTGTATCGCATTTCTCTCCTTGTGTCCGAGCTGAGTGGCAAGGGATTTTATCTACCTTGCATGTCTGTATATTTGTATATATAAACCACTATTAATTGTCTAAAGGCTCTGTATGCTGTGTGCTCTTTTGCTCCTGGGTTTATCTCATAATAATACTCTGACAGAAGAAAATCTTTTTGAGGTTTTCGATTTACTGTAACTTGTCATGGGAGACAAAAAAAGATGAAGATCGTAAGATACGAAGAAATAACCAACCTCCTTTGTACTGTATTCCATTTATGTAGCCTTCGCCCCCGACATCAATCATATCAAACATTGCATCCAAGTTAGACTCTTCCATCAGGTTGGGATAATCACCAGTTGTTGATTTGGCAAGCTTTACTTTTTCCAATGTCTTTATCAAAAATTCTCTCGGTCTCTCTGAAAAAGGGGGAGGAGGGGAGATCGATCATGTTTTGTTGTCCGCTCCAAGCCATATTGTTAAATGTATCTAAATTAAACATTCTTTTTTTATTAAAATGATTTGACAGATAACATTAAACATTTTTAAAGTTTTCTAGCTTAACTTTTTGGCCACTCAGGCAGTTCGTATCTTCCTGTGGATTTGACTTACTATTGTGGTGGAAGGGAAAAAAACAAAATAAAATTGGAACAGGACTTTAGAATTAGAAAGTAAGAAAGGAAAAAAGAAAGGGGGGGAAAACAATGAATGAACTTTAAGTTTAAGCAAATGTGATATAGCAGAAAATGTTTAAACAATTTGTTAAATTAACTAAGCAGGCACTGGAATTTTGGATGTATCATGAACTACTTGACATGTTAAAAAATGCATGTGGAACGCTAAATGTTAAAGAAAAAGTCAAAACTCAGAGGGAACACCTAGAACAAGGAGGAAGAGAAAAGGAGATAGAAAAAGACTAAATGAAGAAGACGATGATACTATAGAAGGAAAAGAGAGTGAAAAAGGCATTTTGTATCTTCCTTCTTGGCCAAGAGAGGCACAGAAATTTCAATCCATGTCCTTGAATATTTTTTTGTTATATATATAGTTTATTTTTACATTTTTCTATTAACATACATAAGTGCTTTGTGAACAGTGTATCATCCGGGTCAATTGCTTGCATAATAATATTTTCCCAACTCCTAATTTCTACTTCTATTATCCAACCATTTATAAAACAAATCCCATACTTGAAAATATTCCCGTATCTTCCTTCTCTTTTATTGTTCATGTCAGTTTATCCATTTCTGTGTAATCTTAATATTTTTTTTAATTACACCATCCTCTCTCGGTATTTCCTCATTTTTCCAATACTGTGCAAATACAATTGTTGCTGCAGTCAAGACATGCAATATTAAATACAAATTCCCTCCTTGAATCTTTAATAGCTGCCAAAATTCAGAACTGCTACAAAAAGACCCATCACAAAACCCTCGCTTGGCACACCCGCACCTGAAGCCCTTAGAAATAGAGAACACTGACATGCCTCAAACTCCACTGAAGATGTTACCTAGTTTGGTAATGAAATGTTTGGAAACCAGCCCACAAGCTCAGAGAACGAACCTCCACCCTCACTGCTACAAATCTTGCAGTTAGTCAACTGAGTAAAGGCATTGTGTGTGGTTACTCTTCCCCTGGACATGTACAACAGCTTTTGACCCAGATACCACACCCGTTCAATTGTAGTAGACGTCACATGTGGCATTGCTTCTTCCAGCCTACAACACAATCTCAAGCCTTGGGCAGTAGGCAGGAAAACTGGCCGAGCCCCCAGCCGCATTCTCAGCTTCCCAGGTCCGCCATTGCTTAGCAACAGAAATGATATTTTCTACAAATAGAAATTATTTTTCAGCCTAATTCTGGAGTCTCCAAACATGGGCAATTGAAGACCTGTGGACTTCAACTCCCAGAATTCCCCAGCTGGCATGGATTCTGGGTATTATAGCCTAATGCTGGGCACATGGGCACTTTAAGACTTCCCCAGAAGTCTCCCAGAATTCCCCAGCCAGCATGGATTCTGGATATTGTAGTCCACCCACCTTAAAACCTGACAAGGTTGAAAAGTATGTTTAGCCTAATGGAGTCTCCAAACATGGGCACTTGAAGACTCGTGGACTTCAACTCCCAGAATCCCCCAGCTGCAATGAATTCTGGGTCTTGTAGTCCAGCCACCTTAAAAGCTGACAAGGCTTAAAACCACCTTTTAACCTAATGCTGGAGCCTCCAAACCTGGGCACTTGAAAACTTATAGACTTCAATTCCCAGAATTCCCCAGCCGGCATGGATTCTGGGTGTTGTAGTCCACCCACCTTAAAAGCTGACAAGGTGGAAAACCACGTTTTAGCCTAACGCAGGAGCCTCCAAATATGGGCACTTGAAGACTTGTGGACTTCAACTCCCAGAATCCCCCAGCTGCAATGAATTCTGGGTCTTGTAGTCCAGCCACCTTAAAAGCTGACAAGGCTTAAAACCACCTTTTAGCCTAATGCCGGAGTCTCCAAACCTGGGCACTTGAAAACTTATGGACTTCAATTCCCAGAATTCCCCAGCCAGCATGGATTCTGGGTATTGTAGTCCACCCACCTTAAAAGCTGACACATTTTTTAATCCTAATGCGGGAGTCTCCAAACTTGGGGTTTTTAAAACTTGTGGACTTCAACTCCCAGAATTCCCCAGTCAGCCATGCTAGCTAGGGAATTGTGGGAGTTGAAGTCCACAAGTCTTGAAGCGCCCAAATTTGGAGACTCCTGTCCTATTGTGTAAATTACTCACAGGTCATTTCTCGGGTCTTGAAAAAAACCCTCTTTTTTACCCCCCCCCCCAATTTAAAATCATTAAGAAAAAAAGCAACCCCAGCCCCCATTTTCTGTTTATACTCCGTGAAGGGCAAATCCGCTCGTCTTCCCCGAGGCACGGAAACGCAGCGACCCCCGGGCCAACCTCTCTCACCCGGCCGGTGGTAGAGCAGCAACGAGGTTAAACTATACAAAAGCTCCGGGATTTTGTGCTGGGCCAAGTACTCGCGGCCTTCCGTTTCTCGGTCCATCGCCGTTGCTAGGCGACGCGGCAGGGAAACGCCGCGCAGGAGACGCCGCCATGAAGGGGCCGCTCGGCCAATCCGCTTGCTCGCCCGGTTGTTCGCGCGGGGGGGGGGCTTGGGGGCTGTGACGTCATCGGGAAGGAGCGGCGACGTGTGTTTAGGACAGTGTTTCTCAACCTTGGCGACTTTAAGTCCTGTGGACTTCAACTCCCAGAATTCCCCAGACAGCTATGCTGGCTGGGGGATTCTGGGAGTTGAAGTCCACAGGACTTAAAGTCGCCAAGGTTGAGAAACACTGGTTTAGGACAACGGGAGGGGCGTGGCCTCCGGTCCAAAGCACGTGGCCCGGGGAATAGCGGGGGGGGGGGGGGAGTTTGCAAGCGTGGCCAAGCTGCACGGATTTGAAATTTAAAAATTTGCAAACGTTGCAAAAATTCCTCAATGTTTGAAGTGGTTAAAAATTCCGGAGGCGCATAAAGCAATGTTATGCTTTGGATACTCTTGCAACAGAATGATGAGTGCACATTGAAATAGAATAGAATAGAATAGAATCCAGATGCTCAGCAACTGGTTCATATTTATGCTCCCGTGATTCCCCTTTTGCGAGCGTCTGGCAAGCAAAGACAATGGAAAGGCAAATTCATTGAACAGAACGCCATCCCTCTGCGTTACTATTACTTTTAGTTTTCTCATCGTTCTATCAGCCATCACCTCCCACTTATGACTGCAGGGCAGTAATTGGGTTGCTTCTAACCTCAGCATTTATATTGACATAGATTGTGTCCTGATGGCTTATTTCTACCCTATGACTATCATTAAGTGTTCTACCTTATGATTCTTGACGAATGTATCTTTCTTTTTGTGTACACAGAGAGCAAATGCAGCAAAGGCAGATTCCAATCACACTTGGCCAATAAAGAATTCTATCCTATCCTATCCTATTCTATTATCTATATTCTATTCTATTTCCTATTCTAATTCTATTCCTATTCTATTCTACTCTACATTCTATTCTATTTCTTATTCTATTTCATTCTATTCTATTTCTATTCCTATTCTACTCTATATTCTATTCCTATTCTATTCCATTCTATTCTAATTCTATGCTACTCTATATTCTATTCTATTCTAATTCTATTCCTATTCTACTCTGTATTCTATTCTATTTCTATTCTATCCTATTCTATTCCTATTCTCTATATTCTATTCTATTCCCTATTCTAATTATTCTATTTCTATTCCTATTCTATTCTACTCTACATTCTATTCTATCCTATTTCCTATTCTAATTCTATTCTATTTCTATTCCTATTCTATTCTACTCTATATTCCTATTCTATTTCATTCTATTCTAATTCTATTCCTATTCTATTCTATATTCTATTCTAATTCTATTCCTATTCTACTCTATATTCTATTTCTATTCTATCCTATTCTATTCCTATTCTATTCTCTATATTCTACTCTATTTCCTATTCTAATTATTCTATTTCTATTCCTATTCTATTCTACTCTACATTCTATTCTATCCTATTTCCTATTCTAATTCTATTCTAATTCTATTCCTATTCTATTTATATTCTATCCTATTCCTATTCTATTCTCTATATTCTATTCTATTCCTATTCTATTCTATTCTACTCTACATTCTATTCTATACTGATCACGTGAACATAGGGATGCTGCAAAGGTGGTAACTGAAAAACGACAAGTCACTTTTCAGTGCCATTGTAACTTTGTACCATCACTAAATGAACTGTTGTAAGTTGAGGACCACCTGTGTTTGTCTGAATGGCAAAGTCTGGAAGCTTTTTCATCCCTTAAAAAGACTGCTGAGATTTTTTTTTAAAAAGACAGTGAAAAAGGATTATCACTCAAACATAAATCTATTTCTTTTTAATTGAAAGCATTTTTTGCCATTGGCAGCTGATTTAGCAGGGTGATTCCTTACCCAGTAAACTAATGTTTGGCTTTTACCTAAGGGGTTTCAAATTAACCAGCCTGGAGGCATTTTTTATAACCCACACCAATACGCAGCCGTGTCAACCCTGAAAAATTTGCACCTCAATGGGTCCTTGGTGCATTTTGTTATTTTTTTTGCAAACGTTTCATTACCAAACTAGGTAACATCATCAGTAATGGTAGGGTTTGGTAGAGCTTGTTCTCATTTTATATTCTGGTTCTTTGATCTGTCGATGTTGGTAGGAATGGTCTTGGGTGATAATGTAACTTAGCTTGGTAATGAAATGTATGTAGAAAACAATTATAAAGTTATTTTTTTCAGCGCCATTGTAATGTCTGTCACTAAACAAATGAGGACTACTTGCAGTGTGGTGGCTCCAGCCATTATGGCTTAGTTAAAGTATACTTATGTAGCATGATAGGCAATGCTGTGCCAATTAACTCAGTTTGTGTTCATTTAAACAAAATCGGGCTTTTTGAGAGCGGTGGGGTCAATTGCCCAAGTGAAATTTGCCTGATCTGATTGACACTTAGCTCTGAAATAATTGGACAACTCTCCAATCTTTTTGAAGATCAAAGGCCTTTTTTTCCCTAAATGTCCATAAAATTGTCGTTAGACACATATTGTGTCCTTAAATCCTTTTCACTGGGGCTTTTGTAGGCAATCAAGGTTGTTTGTGGCTTGTTGTGTTTTGATAGTCACTGTGGAGTGATCACACAGGATAAGCATAAAAATTTAAGTATATTTCCTTATTTTGGATAGTGGATTTCTAGGTAAAAGTTCCCCTCGGACGTATGAGCTAGTGGTTCCCGACTCTAGGGGACAGTGCTCATCTCCATTTCAAAGCCGAAGAGCCAGCGCTGTCCGAAGACGTCTCCATGGTCATGTGGCCGACTTGACTCAACACCGAAGGCGCACAGAACGCTGTTACCTTCCCACCAAAGGTGGTTCCTATTTTTCTACTTGCATTGTTACATGCTTTCGAACTGCTAGGTTGGCAGACGCTGGGACAAGTAACGGGAGCTCCCTCTGTTATGCAGCGCTAAGGATTCGAACCACCGAACTGCCGATCTTTCTGATCGACAAGCTCAGCGTCTTAACCACTGAGCCACTGCGCCCCTTTATGGATTTCTAGTTCAGAGCAAATCCTAATAAAAAAACTGTTTGTACAGAGTCGTGTCGAGGCTTATAATTTTTTTTCCCGGATATCCCTGGACCCTTTGACAAAGCGATAAAAGCACTGCGTGGGTTTTTTTTCTTAGAAACATATAAATTATTTTATTTACAAAGCCATGTTACAAATAATAATAATAACAATAATAATAATAATAATAAAGCAAAACCAACAAATAAAAGAAATACAATCGCCCGCTAGAGAATATCTCTAGGCCTGGTGCTAAAACCATGGCAGTATCGATCAGATACATACATTTGTTCTTTATTTTATTTTTTTTCCCTTTTCTCAAAACTTTAAAAGTCATAAATTTGTACTATTTACATCTACTTTCAACACTTACAATTATCACAAGCATGGAATGAGGTTCTCTCTCTGGGATACTGCTAATACAATAAAAGGTGCAGGAGGAGGAAAATAGTGTTACAAAATATGGGTCCGTAGAAAAAAGAAAATCCACTGTACACATATGGCAAATTTTTTTATTTTTTTTTAGAACGATTGGACGTGCTTATCTTCAAAAGTCTTCTTGAAAAGGATTCTAAAATCTGTAGTAGGAAAGCATAATTGAGGAGGTGCAAATTTCACTTCTGTGCAACAGTTTTGTTTTTTTTTTAATTTATTTCCCATGACCAACCAGCTATGTAAAACCCAAAGTTTTCGTTTAAAGTGCCATGGGTAAAACAGCGTAACAAAATAGAAGGTGTAGATAGAAAAAATTTTCTTCTTTTTTTTTTTTAAACAAGAGTTCACTGAGTATCGTCAATAATAGAATATGCTGTATAAACTATTCTCTACAAAGGTTGATCGGCCCTATGTACAATTGTTAACATTGATACAAAAGAAGGCATAAATAGTTATCCAAGTTGCTTTTTTAAATTTAATTTATTTTATTTTTTTTAAATATGGCTGACGGGGCCTATGCATTGCGTTTATGTGTTAACGACCAAAGCTTCGGTGGCTCTATTGCTGGAAATCACGTCTTCTGGAAATTTGGGTGTGTAGAAGGGAAAATGGTTGGAAAGGGGGGGGGGGGAAACATTTTAACAAATGCTACATTACAATACAGGCTGGCCCAGTCCATTTCCATTTTTAAAACCACATTATATAACATGTTTCCCCGAAAATAAGACAGAGTCTTATTTTCTTTTGACCCCAGAAATAAGCGCTTGGCCTTATTTTCGGGGAGGTCTTATTATTTTTGAAGTGCAGGAGACAGCGAGCGTGGTCACCTCATGGCTGCTGCTGTGTTGCAATATTTTCGGGGAGGGCTTATTTTAGCGCATGCGCTCAAAAGCCCGATTGGGCTTATTATCCAGGGAGGGCATATTTTCAGGGAAACAGGGTATATACCATTTCAGTATATATAAATTAAATGACCTTAAAAAAATGTGATTGGAGAAAAGGTGGAGGATTGTATTGGATACTTAGGGTTTCCAAAATTCTGTGAAATCTAAGTCACGGGAAATGAAAAGTTAAAATGAGCGTTATTCCAGAACACCCAGAAATATCCAGCTTTCTACATAAGAGATGCACGTTAAGCTAAGGAAGTCCTGACATCATTAAATTGTTCCTTCAGCAGCCACTCAAATTCATATTCATCGTATCTCCCCCACCCCCCTCAAAAATATAGAACAGCAGTTTGATCATTGCAGCGTTGTTTTGCTACTGAAATCTGATAACTCCTGCAGCTAGACAACACAAAATAAATTAGTTTTTAAAAAACAATGCTCTGTTCCTACAACCAATGACAAAAAAATTGTGCAAAAATAAAGATATGTACATATATATTTTTTTTCCAATCTGAAGAATGTACAATAAAACGTAACTCAAAATACATGAAAAATACAACCATTGCTTATATTTTCTTAGTTTCATTTCATTCAGGAAAATTACTCCTGTCGCTTCCCAAGTATAAGAAAAACATAAATTACAATAACATTATAAAAATTATTTTTGAGAATATTTTCTAATTTCCTCCCAAAGAGGCCTAGCTTTTGTTTACCGTTGTTAAACATTGTCTAGGTTTTAAAATCTGCCGAAAGCCTTTACTTTAAAAGGAAAGAAGCTAATAAATCTATTTTGCATTCGTTTTCATTTCTCCCCAAGATGTAAATAAACCGGCATTTTAAGTGCACTTTTAATTCTGTAGAAAGAAAAGTTATTTCCTTTGTAGTAATTTTGTATAGTACCTTAGTATAATTGGTTTCCTGATTACAAAAAAACCTACTTTCGTTTTTTAAAAAACCAGTAATTCCTGTAAAAACATTGTCAGTGCAATTCTACTGATGCAAATTCAGTTATGTCCAGCTTCTGTCTTTATTTTAGAATAATGCTTCACGCGAAGGAGAGCAGTCACTTTCTTGGCTCCTTCACCTAGGTATGAGGAAATGGTCACACAATATTTCTATTAATGTTGGCAATAGCTAGATGCATTATTAACCCTTCAGCGTGTGGAAAGAATCTAGAAACACTGAAACTTGTAGCCGTTAAGTCAGCAAAATGGATGGACATTTTCCTTTTCATCCCGAGGACAATAATTAATACAGAAGTTACCGCAAAATTGGAAATGATAGCTTTGCTCAAATCTATTCTTTTTTAAAATCACAAATGGCATCATTTCAAAATGTCCACTGCTCCCGTTGTTCGCAAGAAACTTAAAAAGAAAAGAGAAAATTTCCTTCCGAAGGCATTAATTAAAATCGGGACCAATTGCACAGATCAGAGGCCAACACATGTAAGAAATTAAAGCAAACCATGACTACAAATTTTAGGGGGGGGGGGGGGGGCAAAGGAACAATTTTAATACAAAATTACGAAAAGAAAAGAAAAATCCGCAGGACATCGAAACCAATAAGCTGGCTTGGAGAAGGGCTGCAAAAATATAGAGATGGTTGTTCTCCTTATTCATGGAAGTGTCCTTATCCTACCAGGCCGGTTTAATGTTTTCTGGAAGAGAAAATAAACAATTCACCTTACGTGACAAATGGGATTGTGACAAATATTTTTTTTTAAAACAAAACTGCAAAAATTAACAACATACAGATAGTCCTTGACTTATGTTGTGGCCTGTTGTCCTCTGGCCTCAGGGTCAGCATCAAAGCAACCTGAGAGCTCCGAGGGGAAAGCAGGAATGGAGCGGGAAGAGAGAGAGGCGGAGACTGAGCTGTCCGTCAGCCCTGAGATGGAGAGTCAACAGCCCCCTGGTCTGGAGGTAGCTGATGAGGAAGAGGAGGAACAGCTGGGTCCAGTGCCTGACTCTCAGATGCAAAGAAGGCAGAGGAGAGGAGAGCAGTGGAAATCTATGGGCCGGCCCTTGGGACAAAAGAGCCACCGCTGCTAGGAAAGCTCCACTCTAGCTTTGAGGTTCAAAGGCAGGGGGCGGAGATGAATAGATGTGCCAGAGGAGAGGAGAGCAGTGGAAATCTATGGGCTGGTCCTCGGGACAGAAGAGCCACTGCTGCTAGCAAAGCCCCACCCTAGCTCTGAGGTTAAAAGACAGGGCGGAGATGGATAGATGTGTTAGAGAGGAGAGCAGTGGAAATCTATGGGCCGGTCCTTGGGACGGAAGAGCCACTACTGCTAGCGAAGCCCCACCCTAGCTCTGGGGATAAGAGGCAGGGGGCAGAGATGAATAGATGTGACAGACAACTATTCATCTCCCTGTGACTTGTGAGCCTGCGGTGAGAGAGATAAATTATTTTTGTTGGGGCTGGTGGCCCGCCTAATAAGGGAAACATTGATTTCACTACAGAGGTTTTGTCGTGTTTGGGAGCCGGGTTCATAACTTATGACCACAATTGAGCCCCAGATTTCTGTTGTTAAGGGAGGGATTTGCTAAGTGAGCTTTATCCCATTTTACGACCTTTGTTGTCACTGTTGTTACATGAATCACCAGAGCTATTAAATTAGTAACAAAGGTGTTAAAGGAATCCAGCTTTCCTCAGTGTCAAAAGGTCGTAAATGGGGATCACGTGACCCCAGGGCACTGCAACCGTCACAAATATGAGTCAGTTGCCAAGCATCTAAATTTCGATCACGCGACCATGCGGAAGAGGCAGCGGTCGTAAGTGTGAAAAATGGTCCTGAGTCACTTTTTTTCCTTGCCCTTGTTACTTCAAACGGTCGCTAAATGAACTGTGGTAACTTGAGGACTACCTGTAAAAATAATGGACTTGCTAAGAGGAGCCACATTTGTTGACAACAATACAGCAATTAATTTTATGCATAGTATGATTTAAATATAATTTTTAAAAAAACAAACACAAACTCACTTGTTTGTTGTGCATTAGATTTGATGTACTTGAAGGGCTGGATTGAGACAAAGCTACACCACTGTTTTTCCCAATCTGCAAATAATAATGATAATTATGATCATCTGCAAATAATAATGATAAGACCAAAAAAGAGAGACCCTTATTTTCACTGCTTGCTGCATTTCACTGGAAGAGAGTTCATTTTTTAAAAACTACCGTATTTTTCGGAGTATAAGACGCACCTTTTTCCCTCAAAAAGGAGGATGAAAATCTGGGTGCGTCTTATACACTGAATACAGCATTTTTTGCCTCCTGAAATCCTGCCCCTTCACCAAAATGGCCGTGCAGAGCCTTTAGGAGGCTTTCAGAGAGCTCCTGGGGGCTGGGGAAGGCAGAAATGAATGAAAAATGGGCCATTTTTTGCTCAATTTTGCCCCCCCCAGCCCCCAAGAGTACTCTATAAGCCTCCTAAAGGCTATGTATGCATATATTTTGTTTGACAAAAAACGGGCCCGGTTTTGTGAAAAACGGGCCATTTTGCTCATTTTGTGGGTGCAGCCCCCCAGGAGCACTCTACAAGCCTCCTAGAGGCTATTTGTGCTTTTTTGGGGGGGGGGGGAACAGGCCCGTTTTTGCAAAAAACAGATGTTTGCAGTGTGCTAAAAGTTTTTTTTTAATTTGCCTCTTCAAAACATTGGTGCGTCTTATACTCCGGTGCATCTTATATTCCGAAAAATATGTGTAATTGTTCTTAAAAAACATTAAAGGAAAGCTTATTTCCAGCAACCTATCCTAAAATATGAAAAATGCTGTCATAGGATGTTTCAGTCCTAAAATAGAGCATGCTGATTTTTTTCCTGGAATTTCTGAAAACCTCACAAGGATCCCATTCTTGAGATTTCTCAAGAAGACTGACTTCTTCTAAGTCAGGGGTGTCAAACTCAAGGCCCCTGGGCCGAATCCTGCCCACAGGGTACTTAGATCTGGCCTGTGGGGTCATCCTGTAAATGACAAAGGAGCAGCCTGCGGTGCAGAGGTCAGGACAGTGGTGAAATTCAATTTTTTTTACTACCAGTTCTGTGGGTGTGGCTTGATGGGTGTGGCTTGGTGGGCGTGGCAGGGGAAGGATACTGCTAAATCTCCATTCCCACCCCACTCTGGGACCAGCCAGAGGTGGCATTTGCCGGTTCTCTGAACTAGTCAAAATTTCCGCTACCGCTTCTCTGAACTACTCAAAAATTCCGCTACCGGTTCTCTGAACTACTCAACATTTCCGCTACCAGTTCTCCAGAACCTGTCAGAACCTGCTGGATTTCACCCCTGGGTCAGGAGGGAGTGCGAGGCGCTCCCAGGCTCCTCTGCCAGCGAAAACAGACCTCAGGGGAGTTAGGGTTAGCCTCCCCCCCCCACCCCGAGCTCCGTTTTCGCTGGCAGAGGACTAGCAAAACAAACTAAAAACAAAAGGAGAAACGTTTCCCCTTTTGCATTTGAGCATGCAAGAAGGGACAGGAAAGGAGAAAAGGAAAGAGGAAAGACAAAGAAAAAGAAGGAAAGATGAGAAGAGATCAAGGAAGAAAAAATAAGGGAGGGAAGGAAGAAGGAGGAGGAAGAGAGAAGGAAAAAGAAGGGAAGGGGAACAAAGGAAGGAAAGAAGGAAGGAAGGGATTATAATGAGGGAGGGAGGGTCTGAGAGAAGTCCTGCCATAGCACTTGGCCACCCCATGCTCCACTGACACGAGTGACGTCGAGCTGGCCATGCCCACTCCGGCCTCCTTTGATGCCCACCCACCCAACCACTGATGCAGCCCACAATGCAATCGAGTTCGACACCCCTGTTCTCTTAAGACCCACCAAAGCTGGCTTACCGGCCGAGAGATGGCGTTGTTTGGCGTATCCGGCACCGGAGAAATGAGATTGGCCGTGCTCTTTTTATGAACACTATTCATTCCAGGCATTTTAGTGATTTTACAGGCTTTGCTGCTAGCGCTTGAGTTCTTGCGTTTTTTCCCTTCCGATTTGTCAAAACAAAGGGGCAGAGAGGAGACCGCGTTGTGCGGGGCGAGGGAGTGGTCCGCCAGAGGGTGCACCAGGGAAGGGACAGACAAACTGGAAGAGTCAATACTGCTCACGACGATGCTCATATGTTTGACCGAGTCCGCCGTGCTACCGGAGAGCGAAGTCCGTCCTGAGGGCTCTGATTTGGCACTGAAGGGGCTTGTTCCGTTGTTTGCGTTGTGCACGGAGAGGCTGTTGTAGGAAGCTGTCGCCTGGTAAGAGTTGAGGGTGGAACTGGAGTTCAAGACGCAGTTCTTCCTGTGCGCCCCTGAAAACGAGGCCGGGGAGGAAGTCTGCAACGATAACGAGGAAGAAGAGGAGGAGGAGGAGGAAGAGGAGGAGGAAGACGACGGCAGCTTTCTCTTTTTGTTACTAGAGGGCTCGTCGCCGCGACACAACAGGTCTCTGACTTTGGAGGATTTGCTGGTTTTCGTTTTGGATGGCTTGTGAGACGGGGAAGGAATGACGGCCGGCAGAGGCGACAGGGCGGACGGCATCTTGAAAGTGGAGTCGACGATGCTCAGGCTGGCCGCCACGTGCGGGAAGGCGGTGGCGTGGGACGTGATGGAGTTGGTGTCCGTTGGCGTTGCCAACGCGGCGTTGGATAACATGGCGGAAGTCATGACGTAAGAAGGAGGGATTCTTGAGCTGACGGGTGCGGATGGAATGTACGACGAGGTGGGGTTGCTGAAAGGTTGGAGGACGGAGGACGGGAAGGGGCTGCTGATATGGGCTGCTGGAGACGGCATGGGGCTATCCACGGCAGGAGGGATCTTCCTAAAGTATGGAAGGAAAGAAACATACGTCGGGATGGAGCCGTTTTTCTTTCAGTCCTACCCAGCATCTTTAGCTAACAGAAAGCGAGCAGAAAGAGCTTTCCTATAAGGATTAAGAAATACCCAGTTTACCTGAAAATAAGACCTCCCCGGATAATGTCCAATTGGGCTTTTGAGCGCATGTGCTACAATAAACCCTCCCCCCACCCCAAATAAGCCCTCCCAGGAAATATTGCAACACAGCAGCAGCCATGAGGTGACCACATTCGCCACCTCCTGCAGCTCAAAAATAATAAGACCTCCCGAAAAATAAGGCCAAGTGCTTATTTCAGGGGTCAAACGAAAATAAGACCCTGTCTTATTTTTGGGGAAACAAGGTAGGAATGCGGACTCAGATCTCCACGGTTAAGGTTTTATCCAGTGTAATGACTGCCATAACCACTATGTAGGAGAATGAGGGAGAAGATTAGCAAAAATGCATCCATGAATGCCAAAGAGCAGTCAGAAGACATGGTGAAAACTCTTTGATTTCGAAGCAAATGGAGAGATTCAACGGAGTTTCAACGGAGAAGTTGTGACCGTCCTAGACCAAGCCAAGTCAAAAATACTAGAGAAATCTTGGGTGCTGACAGTCTCACATATTGTCCATCAGTAGATACATAAACAATATCTACATACTGTGCCAGAGAGAAGGGAAGAAAATAGACCAAAACATGTTCTCAATTCTCCAACAGAGTAACCGAGTTGGAAGGGTCCTCAGAGGTTTTCTAGACCAACCCCTGCTCACGCAGAAGACCCTGTACCATTCTGGACAAATGGCAGTCCTGTCTTCTCTTAAAAACCTCCAGTGATGGAGCACCTACAACTTCTCTAATGATATCAATCCATGAATATCATCACAAAGCTTTGCCTGCAAAACTCATTCTATTATAATATCCCAGAATGATATCTGATATAAAAAGGTATTAAGAAACCTGTTATCTGAATTAACAGGAATATTTATATTAATTATTTACTACATTCCAAACCACTTTATCCTTTTCCTTACTGTACATCATATACATGTAACATGATAGGGATAGATAGATAGATAGATAGATAGATAGATAGATAGATAGATAGATGATTGATAGATAGATGATTGATAGATGATTGATAGATGATTGATAGATGATTGATAGATAGATGATAGATAGATCCATAGATAGACAGATAGATCCAGGTAGATAGATAGATAGATAGATAGATAGATAGATAGATAGATAGATAGATAGATAGATAGATAGATAGATAGATAGATAGATCCATAGATAGATCCATAGATAGATCCATAGATAGATAGATAGATAGATAGATAGATAGATAGATAGATAGATAGATAGATTAGATAGATAGATAGATAGATAGATAGATAGATTAGATAGATAGATAGATAGATAGATAGATCCATAGATAGATAGCTAGATAGCTATAGCTAGATAGCTAGCTAGCTAGCTAGCTAGCTAGCTAGCTAGCTAGCTAGCTAGATAGATAGATAGATAGATAGATAGATAGATAGATAGATAGATAGATAGATAGATAGATAGATGATTGATATATGATTGATAGATAGATGATAGATAGATCCATAGATAGACAGATAGATCCAGATAGATAGATCCAGATATATAGATAGATCCATAGATAGATAGATCCATAGATAGATAGATCCATAGATAGATAGATCCATAGATAGATAGGATAGATAGATAGATAGATAGATAGATAGATCCATAGATAGATAGATAGATAGATAGATAGATAGATAGATAGATAGATAGATAGATAGATAGATAGATAGATATAGATAGATAGATAGATGATGGATGGTAGATAGATAGACAGAGAAAGATAGACAGATAGGCAAGCAAGCAAGCGTTCTTCAAAATGTAGCTATTACTTTACCACTTTGTGGTTACTAAAATTATTCCTATTCACCAATGTTACTCTTATCCTTGGTTTGACATTAGAATTCCAGATTATTTATATGCTATTTTTTTTCCACACAATACTAATAAATTTTAGTATTTTCTTTGCCACTCAGAGCCACCTGAACTGCAGGACGGGTGGCAAATACATTTGATTTTTAAAAACCGATAAGCGTTAAAACAAGAACTATCCGGACAACGCAGGTATACTTACTTCCACATTTGTGAGTTTAAGTGTTTTTCTACCATAGAATTTAGTGCTAGCCGAAAATGATCCCATCTCCTGTCAAATACGTAGTATCCTCTTCCCATCAGGTGACTCCCAAATGAACAGAACTAGGAAAGAGGGAGGAGGAAATAAAGAGTATTTTAAATGCCATATTAATCTATCCTTGCATTCAAATTGTTGGTTAAACTGCGGCCTTTGCTGGTAACATTGTAGGAAAGAATGGTTCCCCCCCCCCCCCGCCCTTTTTAACAGGATTTGGAAATTGTGGGAGAAGGTGTGGGAGAATTTGGGGGCAGAGTGAAAAGGGGCATCAGCCTAGAATCCCTACGTATCAACAAGCAAACTAAATCCAACCTCCCTTGAATTCCATTGATCCTTACCTAACCTCAAGGAAGTGCTGGCTGTTAGTTAGACTTGGTCTAACTAACTTGCACCTGATAGAAGTGACCTTATCTCTCAAATTTTTCTGTCTGAATTGTGCTTTCCAAAATTTGTGATTCTGGTGGCTCAGTGGCTAAGACGCTGAGTTTGTCGATCAGAAAGGTCGGCAGTTCGGCGGTTCAAATCCCTAGCACCACGTAACGGAGTGAGCTCCAGTTACTCGTCCCAGCTTCCGCCAACCTAGCAGTTCGAAAGCACATAAAAAATGCAAGTAGAAAAATAGGGAACACCTTTGGTGAGAAGGTAACAGCGTTCCATGTGCCTTCGGTATTTAGTCATGCTGGCTACATGACCACGGAGATGTCTTCGGATAGCGCTGGCTCTTCGGCTTTGAAACGGAGATAAGCACCACCCCCTAGAGTTGGGAACGACTAGCACATATGTGCTTTACCTTTACCTAGATATACAATATTTTTTCTTAACTATAAAGTTATCATTATTTCTTCTCCCTTCACCTCTTTCCTTCTTTTTCTTTGCCTTTCCTCTTTCCCTTTCTCCTTCCCTGTCTCTTCTTGAATGCTCTTGCAAAAGGGGAATGAAAAGTTTCATTTGTTTTGTTTTTAGTTTGTTTTGCTAGCCCTCTGCCAGTGAAAAATGGATGCGGGGGGCCGCAACAGCCTCCTGCAGCCTCCTTACAGCCAAAACGGAGCTCCTCTGATGTTTCCAGGCCGGCCCACGGGCCGGATCTAAGCACCCCGCGAGCCGAATCCTAGCCTTGAATTTGACGCTCCTGATCTAAGAGCACATATTGCATATTTGGAAACAGTCAGAGACAGCTTTTAAAACAGACGATCAAGAACTCCTTCAATGCAGTGAAAAAGGTGCTCCTTTGTACCAATTTGATTTATCAAAGGCCTTTTCTGAATGCTCGACGTAGCCCTGACATTCAGCCAGCCATAAATGGCATCAACAGATAATATTATAAAGGAAAAATAGAGAGATACCCCAAGTGGCTGCGGATGGTGGCCCGAATAGGAGCAGTCTAATTTTTCTACTTCTTCAGTTCCTTCTCCTTCTCCCTCGTCGCTGGATAATCGGCAGAGTAAGTCTCCTCCCAGGGCTGGGAGAGGCAATTCTGGTACGTTTCCGCTGTGATTTGAAGAGGTGCTGCTGTTTATGCTGTTTGAAGAGGAGGACCTAAGGAGAGGTTAAAACAGGGGGGGGTCAAACTCGATTTCATTGAGGGCCGCATTAGGATTGTGTTTGACTTCGGGGGGGGGGGGGGGGGCACGTGGCCAGAACTCACTTAACAAGCCTCTCGCTTAGCAACAGAAATTTTGAGCTCCATTGTAGTCGTTGGTCGAGGACTTCCTGTTCAAGGCCACATATTGCTCACCTGGGAAATACTGAATTGGGCTGTCTAGATTTGGCAGGTGATGCTCCTTTAAGTTCTTGCCCAGAGTTCGTGGATGCTCCCGTTACAACATCTGGTGCTGATGTGGGTTGGCTTTGATGCGTCTCCCTTACGGACTGAGGATGTTCCTTGTCCTTCATCACTTCTTTGTCCCGGGATCGAGCTTTATGTTCAGCTAAAAGGATGTCGAACTGCTTTTTGCGACCTAAAACGGCTCGCCGATAATTAAGAGAATGGGTCTAAAACAAATGAAAACAAAACAAAACACACAAGTGTTAAAAATAATTGTGGCGAGAGATTCCAAGTTTCTCTTGGTTCAAAGTTCAGTTTAGTTTTATTTTAGTTTTATTAGCAATAGGCTGACTCTGTAAACCGCTTAGAGAGGGCTGCAGAGCACTGTGAAGCGGTATATAAGTGCTATTGCAATTCCCTTCCTTCCTTCCTTCCTCTCTTATTCCCTTTCTCATTCTCCTTCCTGGTGGCGCAATGGTTAGAATGTCTATTGCAGGCTAACTTTGCCCACTGCCAGCAGTTCGATTCTCACCAACTCAAGACTGACTTAGCCTTCCACCCTTCCGAGGTCAATGAAATGAGGACCCAGATTGTTGGGGGCAAGAGGCTGACTCTGTAAACTGCTTAGAGAGGGCCGTAAAGCACTGTGAAGCAGTATGTAAGTGATATTGCAATTCCTTCCTGCCTTCCTTCCTTCCTTCCTTCCTTCCTCTTATTCCCTTTCCCATTCTCCTTCCGGGTGGCGCAATGGTTAGAATGTCTATTGCAGGCTAACTTTGCCCACTGCCAGCAGTTCGATTCTCACCAGCTCAAGACTGACTTAGCCTTCCACCTTTCCGAGGTCAATGAAATGAGGACCCAGATTGTTGGGGCAAGAGGCTGATTCTGTAAATTGCTTAGAAAGGGCTGGAAAGCACTGTGAAGCGGTACATAAATCTAAGCACTAAAGCCCAGACCTCATATTTTTAGCCAGCTTAAGTAAAAGAGAGGCCTAAAAATATTCCGACAGAATAATAACAGTAGCCTTCAGACTTCAGCCAGCTCATCTGCAACTACCATCATAGGATTGTTATCTCTGAACCAAGAAGAAAACTTACCTTGCAGGTGAGGGACCTCGTGCAGGGTTTCTTGGTTTCGGGGTCCAATACTCCGCAATGTTTATTTGGATCAAACTCTCTTTCTGTTTAAAAATATATGAAACAGGTTCTTTAAAAGAAAAAGCGGCGACATAAAATTACGCGAGCGACCTGGAAAGACACGGCCCGTCAAAAGGGATGTGTAAAAAAAGTGCATTTTTTTCTAACTGGGCTCGTTTTCCCGGTTCCACCACAAAACCGCGCTCGACTAAACCGCGCTCGACTAAACCGCGTAGCTGATGTCATCAACAGGGCGACAACAGCACGGAGACAGAAGCACGCTGTAAACCCTAAACCTAAAATTAACCCCTAAACCTAAACCTAACCCCCCTAAACCTAATCCTAACCCTAAACCTAACCCTTAACCTAACCCTAAACCTAACCCTAACCCTTAACCTAACCCTAACCCTTAACCTAACCCTAACCCTTAACCTAACCCTAACCCTAACCCTAACCCTTAACCTAACCCTAAACCTAACCCTTAACCTAACCCTAACCCTTAACCTAAACCTAAACCTAATCCTAACCCTTAACCTAACCCTAAACCTAACCCTAACCCTTAACCTAACCCTAACCCTTAACCTAACCCTAACCCTTAACCTAACCCTAACCCTAACCCTTAACCTAACCCTAACCCTTAACCTAAACCTAATCCTAACCCTTAACCTAACCCTAAACCTAACCCTAACCCTTAACCTAACCCTAACCCTTAACCTAAACCTAATCCTAACCCTTAACCTAACCCTAAACCTAACCCTAACCCTTAACCTAACCCTAACCCTAACCCTTAACCTAACCCTAACCCTAACCCTTAACCTAACCCTAACCCTTAACCTAAACCTAATCCTAACCCTTAACCTAACCCTAAACCTAAACCTAACCCTAACCCTTAACCTAACCCTAACCCTAACCCTTAACCTAAACCTAATCCTAACCCTTAACCTAACCCTAAACCTAACCCTAACCCTTAACCTAACCCTAACCCTTAACCTAACCCTAACCCTTAACCTAACCCTAAACCTAACCCTTAACCTAACCCTAACCCTTAACCTAAACCTAATCCTAACCCTTAACCTAACCCTAAACCTAACCCTAACCCTTAACCTAACCCTAAACCTAACCCTTAACCTAACCCTAACCCTTAACCTAACCCTAAACCTAACCCTTAACCTAACCCTTACCTTAAGTTGAATCGGCTTGCTTTCAAAGTGCTATTTAAAGCGCCCTTCTTTCTCCGTGCTGGCTGTTGTCGCCCTGTTGATGACGTCAGCGACGCGGTTTAATCGGGCGCGGCTTAGTCGAGCGCGGTTTTGACGGGTCACGCGTTTTCCCTTCTGGTTTTTAACCCATTTCAACCGAGAAACTATGCTCAGGCCTACACACAAATCAGTGGGCCTCTAAGATGACTTACTCTCTGCAAACAAATACTGTGGGGATAAGACACTCTTAAAACCCCTCGGTGTGTGCATTCTGTTAAGATACAGCCTGTTGTGCCTTACAATGGCTTCTACTGTACAGTGCAGTGGAGTTGTATGGTAACGGCTTTACAGTACTCCACAAGGGGGCTCCCTCTGGTAAGGGTGAAAATCCAACATTAGAAATTATGTTTGGTCTGGACGTTTCCCCCCTATAAATAGATACGCGGGCAACACCGGGTTATCGGATAGTTAGGAATAAATGAGCTTTTGGAACAGAAAGCTCCAAAAGCTTATCAAAAAGTAGCTCAGATAAGCTTTGCCTCCTGAATTGTAGGTGAATAATATAGATGACCTCTCTGGGGCCCACACTAAATTGGGGTCACTACAGGTAATACTTGATTTACAGCGGTTCATGTAGCGACTATTCAAAGTTATGACAGCACCAAATCAAACTGTTGTTAAGTCGAGGACCACCTGCGTATCAAAAGCAACCAATGGCTGGATTCTGAAGCAGGGAATAAAATGGATGAACAGTAGATGTCTTTTTAATGTCCCTCTTTGCTTCCCTTCCCCATCCTTGGGGTTCAGAAATGGGAAGGAGCGGAGGAGCGTGTCCATTTCTTTGCCCCATTCAAAAAAGAGAGAGAAAGGACAACGCTTGTTGTACAGACATTTGATAAACCCAACACCTCATGGAATTGGCTTAGACCCAAGATGGTAGCCGTAACGAGGGGATTTGAGGTCCTCCCCTTATGATGTATGTTGCACAGGGGTCTAATGACGTGTGAAGAGGCCTATGGCAAGAGGGGACCTATAACCAAGCCCTCTAAAGCTGCAACCAACACCAGAAGGGAGCGACCTCAATCACATGGTTGCGGCTGCCATCTTGACTTTTTCTTTTGATTCCCCTCTGGACATGCCTGGAGCTGTTTATTTTGAGCCGAGGTGGCGCAGTGGGTTCGAGTGCAGTACTGCGGGCTGCTTCTGCCGGCTGCCTGCAATTTGGCCGTTGAAATCCCACTAGGCTCAAGGTTGACTCAGCCTTCCGAGGTGGGTAAAATGAAGGCCGAGATTGTTGGGGGCCAGAGGCCGACTCTGCAAACTGCTTCGCATTTCTTTCTGTCCCTCCTTTTGCATCCTTTCTTTCAAGGATTCTATTCCACCCTTTCTTCGATCTTAGTGTAACTCTTGTACTGCCCTGCGGCCAGTTGGCCGTGGCGAAGTGTTATAGGCCCTTGTCTAGATCTCCCTGAATCCAGAGGAAGAGCTGCACAAGAAGAGAACTTTAGAGGCAGTGTAGGCCATTGGTGGCCCTCCAGATGTTTATCTTCAGTTCTCCACTCTTTGACCCTCAACTATGCAGCTGAAGGATGTTTCAGGACTCTTGTTCAACCACATCTGGAGGGTCAGAGTGTCCTTGTTTATCTACTGCTGTCCTGGAATTTAAGGATCAGGCAATGCCCTGATTATTCAAAGTTTTGTTGCATGTGAAAAATCGAGTTTGACTAACAGTGGACACCGAATTCCTGTTCTTCATGCTTACAAACAAAATATAATTTTTTTCCCATTAGGCTATTTAAAAAAATAAATAGGCTGCTCGCTCCCCATGCAGGCGCCTGAGAAATCTTGAATATCACAATGGGGAAGGGGCCCATTAATGGCATCCAAAATTTGTTCTGGCAATAAAACATCTGTTGCAATTTTAATCGTCGCAAAGTGGGAATATGAGAGCAACTTTCAGAATGGATTCCGTTGGCTATTTGCTAACAATTTCTCTCCACAGGTTTTCAAGTCTAAAATTAACGTTTCTTGTGAATGGCTGGGAAAAAAAACCTCTTTTCCGGCAAAGAATTTCCTTTCTAGGCACTTCATTTTATACTTTAGCTGAACTCCCCTTTTCTCTTTCTCGTCTTCCGTCTCCTCCCTCTCCTCCTCCTTCTGTTCCTCCCTCCTCCTCCTCCTCCTCCTCCCAGCCTCCTCTTTCTCCTCCTCCCCCTCTTCCTTCTTTCTCTTCCTCTTCCTTTTACCCTTTCATCTCCTCCTTTTCCTTCTCATCTTTCATCTCTTCTCCCTCCCTCCCTTTCTCCTGCTCCTCCCCCTGCCTCCTCTTTCTCCTTTCTACCCCCCTCCCTTTCTCCCTCTTCCTCCGCCCCTCTCCTTCCCCTTCCTCCTGCTCCCCCTTTCTCATATTGTTCCTCCTCCCTCCCTCCCTTCTCCTTTCTCTTCCTCCCCATCCCCTTTTTCCTTTCTCCTCCTGCTCCGCTTCCCTGTCTCGTTCTTCTTTCTCCTTCTTCTACTCTTCCATTCTCCTCCTGCTCTTCCCTCACTCGTTCTTTTCTCCTTCTTCTTCTACTCCTTTTTCCTGCTCCTCTTCCCTCCCTTGTTCTTTTCTCCTCCTTCTCCTCCTTTCTCTTGCTCCTTTTCCCACCCTCCTTTTTCCTTCTCCTACTCCTTTCTCCAGCTCCTCGTCCTACCCTTTTTCCTCCTGCTCTTCCCTCCCTCGTTCTTTTCTCCTTCTTCTACTCCATTTTCCTGCTTCTTCTCTCCCTTGTTCTTTTCTCCTCCTTCTCCTTTCTCTTGCTCCTCTTCCCACCCTCCTTTTTCCTTCTCCTACTCCTTTCTCCAGCTCCTCGTCCTACCCTTTTTCCTTTTCCTACTCCTCCTGCTCCTCTTCCCACCCTCCTTCTTTCTCCTACTCCTCCTTTCTCCTCCTGCTCCTCTTTTCCCTCCCTCCTCGTTCGCCTTTCCCCTAGCCCTACTTCCCCTCCTCTTTCTCCTCCTCCTCCCCCCCCCCACCCCCAGGTTGGGCAAGTAAACCATATAAAACCCACATTTTGCCATCTGGATACCTCTGTGTAACAGAACTTATGGAGGGAGGTGGAACACATAAAGAATGTGGGGCGGGGAAAGAGAGAGGGGAGGATCGGAACATGCAAATTCAAGACTTGATGTCATGCCTGACCATGGATTATCCTGACACATAAATCAGTTGAAAGAGATGAATCCCCCCCTCCTCTCCCCCCCCCTCCTGTTCTTTCACAATGACGGACCTTCCCTTAAGTCTTCTCTAAGTAGAACATACCCAGCTCCTTCAGCCTCTCCTTATATGACTTGCCCGCTGGACCTTCTGTCACCCTTCTCACAGTCTCCTCTTTTCCTCTTGGCTGACCGCGTTCGTGCATTCTGGCACCTAGTACAGAACACCAGACTCCAAGTGAGGACCAGCCAATGCTGAGAAAGAGGACGCTATTTAGTTACCCTAGCGAGGACGCGGCGGTTCTCTCCGCAGGGGAGACATCACACCGCCGCGGTGGGGGAACGGTTGCGCCACGGCCTAGGAAGAAGCCTGCGATTGCCCCTCCAAAGCGGGGAGGAGGTTGAAACGTTTGGGGGAAAAATAAAAAATTAAAATAAACAAAAGAGGATACGGGGAGATACGCCTGCCGTTTTGCAGAATTCTGCTTCGGTTCTTATCAAAACGGGGAAGCCCGTCCTCGGGTTGCGGTTAGCAGATATTGTAATTGGTGGGGAAAGTATTCACCGTGGAAGGAGACGAGGGTGAGGCATTTCCATGCCCACCCAGAATAATTAGGGCCAGTTTTGTGGGTGCTCCATTTTTAAGAAAAGATTTTAAAGATTATAAAGAAAAGTGAGAACAATTACCGTATTTTTCAGAGTATAAGACGCACCGAAGTATAAGACACAGAAAGATTTTGAAGAGGTAATTTTTTAAAAAAAAAACAGTTTTTGTACTCTGCAGGCCTTCCAAACTCTCTTCCACACCTCATTTTCTGTGAAAAACGGGGCATGCAAAGAGTTTGAGAAGCCTGCAAATTGCTCCTGGGGCTGGGAGGCAAAAATGGGAAAAAAGGGACCTATTTTTGCAAAAATGAGCCCTTTTTTTGCCAAAAAAAGAGGCATGCATAGCTTTTAGGAGGCTTGTAGAGTGCTCTTGGGAGCTGGGGTTTTTTTTCCCCATTTTTTGTTCTTTTTTGCCTTCCCCCAGCCCCCAGGAGCACTTTGCAGGCCTCCCAACGCCTCTGCATGTTCATTTTTGTGAAGGGCGCGAGGTTTCAGAAGGCCAAAAATGCTGTATTTGGTCTATAAGACGCACCCAGATTATCACCCTCTTTTTTGCGGGAAAAATGTGCGTCTTATACTCCGAAAAATACGGTAATCAATGATTTGCCTCCAGAAGTTGTGGGTGCTCCATTATTGGAAGCTTTTAAAGAAAAGATTGGACCGCCATTTGTCTGGAATGGTATCGGGTTTCCTGCTTGAGCAGGGGGTTGGACTAGAAGACCTCCGAGGTCCCTTCCAATTCTGTTATACATCGGAAATTAAAACTGCAGTGCCATGAGCTTTCCCAGACATGCAGTAGTGTAGGCAGAAGTCTTGACTTGTGACAATCCAACATATTAGGAGTGATATGGCTGAGGAGAGTTGCTACGGCTGCTCACTCTTGTGCAACGGGACGCAGGAAATCCCTGTTGTAACTCCATAACTTGCCTTCTGCCATTGCCAACAAAAACACTGAAATATTTCCCTTCCCAAGCCAAGTTACAGTTTAGTATTTTCTAGACTAGCAAATTTTGGACTTTATATATTAGACAGCTTTATTGGAGAGGTCTAATCCCATCCCTACAGGTAGTCCTCGGCTTACCACCCCAAACTGAGCCTCAACTTTCTGCTGCTAAGTTGAGACCTTTGTTTAAGTGAATTTGGCTCCATTTTACAACCTTTCATGCCCCAGTTATTCAGTGAATCACTGCAGTTCTTAAGTTCGGGACAAGGCCAATAAGTGAATCCAGCTTTCCCATTGGCTTTGGTTTGACAGACGGTCGCAAAAGGGGATCACGCAATCCCGGGACGCTGCAACCGTCATAAAAATGAGTCAGTTGCCAAGCGTCTGAATTTTGATCACCTGACCACGGGGATGCTGCAAATGGTCGTAAAGTGTGAAAAGTGGTGGTAAGTGACTTTTCCCCCCACTGTCGTAACTTCGAATGGTCACTAAGTGAACTGTTGTAAGTCGAGGACTACCTGCATTTAAGAAAATGAAGAAGCTTGGCAATTATTTTGCTGCATTATTACAATGCTAGCCATCTATGGCACAAATTTCTTCATAAGACTGTCCCTATTTAACATAGTGTTCTTAACTTACAGCCACTCATTCAGTGACTGTTCGAAGTTACGACGGTAGTAGAGAAAAGTCATGACCGTTTTTCACTTATAACCTTTCCAGCATCCCCAAGATCATGTGATCAAAACTCAACTTGGGAAACTGACTTATACTTAGGACGGTCACAGTGTCCTGGGGTCACATGATCCCCTTATGCGACCTTCTGACAAGCAAGGGGGAAGCCAGTGTCCTAGACTTCCCAAGATCATGAAGCCGACTCCTCATCCCGATAAAACCCCTTTTATTTAGGTTAAAGGGAATTCCTCTCCAGCAAAGTCCCGGCCAACAGTCTTTCGAGAGATTTCAGAACTAGAGACTTTTATCAGGCTTGGAGAGCTGCCAGGCCGATATCTTCTAAACTCCATGCTGTAGCAGCAATTACTTGGCAAAAAATTCAGGAACAGATCTTCACCCTAATGGATTGAACTAATTGTCTCCTGCAAACTCCACTCCCCTTCCGCTCCTCTTTATTCCCTATGGGAGGGGCCATTCACCGTCCACCTGTGTCTTTACTCCCGAGTTCCAACCCTTGTTCCTTAGCTGTTCCTTTCATCTGGCAGCTCTGTGCATGCACACATTGGGAAAGGCTCCAGTGTTCTTCTGCCGACTGATGTCCGAAGCTGTTTGATGGCCCTAGCCCCATCTCTGCCTCCGACACAGAGCCTTCTTCAGAGCCTTCCCCAGACTTCAGGACTGCCCCATGTTCCTCCCCGACCTCCTCACTGTCTGAATCTGCTGCCAGATCCGCTGGCGGAACACAACAGCCAGATTCCCTTAACAGCCAGGTTGCTAACTTATCCACTGCAGTGATTCACTTAACAACTGAGGCAGGAAAGCTCGTAAAACAGGGCAAAACTCACTTCACAAATGTCTCGCTGAACAGCAGCAAATTTTAGGGCTCGGTGGTAGTTGTAAGTCGAGGACTGCCTGTAGGGATGGGATTGGAGCTGTCCAATAAAGCAGTTCTGGAAGGTCGCGTACAAACGTTATGCGTTCAACTTTCAGCTCAATGTCTTTTTTTAGAAGGCTCGGGGTCAAATTATGTTCTGTTTTTCAGGGTTTCCACTTTTAAACATGCAGCCATAATTGAAGGGTTAGTAATTCCTAGCGGGCGTCCGATGGGCAGCTAAAATGCAGCAAGCAAAGGGATGTCATTGTAACAGCGTACGGAAGACAAAACAAACTTAGGTTGCGACAAGACAGGCAGGCATGAAGGTTCACATGAATTCAATGTTGGCTGATGGGACATAGAATGGGGGAACCTACCTTATCCAGATGTGGCATTTCTCAGTGGGACGAAAAACTGCCTGCTCTATAAGTCAATGAGTGCCACTGGGCACCGGGTCACACCCGAGTCTAATGGAAGAACACTAACCTTTAGATCTACCTAATCTCCATTATTCTTTGTCCAGATAAACTGGAGAGCAGCCCGAGACATTCCATTGATACAACCAACGAAGCAACCGGCCTCTTGGCTTTAGATAATTGTACGGATAGGCCTCAAACCTATGACAGTTCATTTTAGTGACCGTTAAAAGTTAAAAACAGCCCTGGGAAAAGTGACCGGTGACCCATTTTCCACGCTTAAAACCGTGGGTCACGGATCCGAATTTGGACCGTTGGCAACTAACTCATATTTATCATCTTCTTTTAACGACGCCCATGCGGGATGGAGTCTGGGCAACTGAATTGAGTTAGCAGAGTGTTTTACTGGCCAGATGCTCTTCCTGTCACCAATGAGAAGTTTTGTCCAGCGGATATATTCTCATTGTGCTCGGAGAGAGAAATATGTGCCTCTACCTAGGATCGAACTCACAGTCTCCTGATTGTGAGGCGAGGGGTCCACCTCTAGGCCACCGCACCACTCAACTGACTCATATTTATGACGGTTGCAATATCCCCGGAGTCAGGTGATCCTCTTTTTCTGACAAAGCTGATGGGGAAGCCAGATTCATTTAATCAACCATGTTACTCATTTAATAATTGCATGGATTCCCTTAACGGCCGTGGTGAGAAATGGGGTAAAAAGGGGCAAAAGTCACTTAAGGAATGCCTCCTTTAGCCACGAAAGGGCTCAACGGTCGTAAGGCGAGGACTATCTGTATCTCATCTTTGCCAAATTATGCTGCAACAGTAGCTCACAAAAGGTAAAAGGTAAAGGTTCCCCTCACACATAGGTGCTAGTTGTATCCGACTCTAGGGGGCGGTGCTCATTTCCGCTTCAAAGCCGAAGAGCCAGCGCTGTCCGAAGACGTCTCCGTGGTCATGTGGACGGCATGACTAAACGCCTAAAGCACATGGAGCGCTGTTACCTTCCCACCAAAGGTGGTTCCTATTTTTATACTTGCATTTTTTACATGCTTTCAAACTGCTAGGTTGGCAGAAGCTGGGACAAGTCACGGGAGCTCACTCCATGACGTGGCGCTAGGGATTCGAACCGCCTAACTGCCGACCTTTCTGATCGACAAGCTCAGCGTCTTAGCCACTGAGCCACCACATCCCTGGCTCACAAAGGGAGAAGTCCAAAAGCAAGCTGGCCTCTCATTTGATTGACATTGACATGCGCTTGATATTTTAAGCAGACAGCTCGGCAAGAGCAGGTTGGGGAGAACAATCCGTTGGTGAAGCAGCCGTCGTTTAACGAAGAAGGGTGGCATCTTGTTAAGCCGTGCTACGGGCGCCACTCACCTGAAACCCTCTTATAAGATTTGTTACTGTTTTTGGTGCCGTTTTGATGCTTCTTGTCTACGGGGGGCGCTAGAACGCCTTTGCCGTTCAGAATCTTCTCGGGCGACGGCGGCACCGATTTGGAGGTCAAAGCGGACTTAACTGGAGCAGGGATGGTAGATGACGAAGAGGCGGAGGAGGCGGCGACGGCAGGAGTGGCCGTCGAGTTCATTTTAATGTTGGCACCATCTGACTTCACTAGATTAGGGATTTTCTCGAGGCTGACTACCGGAACAGGAACACTGAAGGGGAAAAAGAAAAGTATTCAAGATGTATTTTCTGCACCACTCATAGTAACATTACCTTGCCTTTCTTCTACGTGAATTAAACTCGCACGCTGACAAATAAGTGAAGGGCTCCTGGTGCTCTCTGAGCTTGGTTGTTTTCTTGCAGATGTTTCATTACCCCACTAGGTAACATCATCAGTGCTAGTGATGGTACTAGCATTGGTTCTGTAAAATTTTACATAATCTGTATTTTTCGGAGTATAAGACATTTTTTAGACATTTTATTAGGATTTATAGGCCGCCCTTTTCCCTGAGGGGACTCAGGGCGGCTTACAATCGCAGGGAAGGAGGTGCAATACCAAAAGACAAACAATATGTGAACAGAATAAAATAATAAAACACAACTTGCATTCAACAGTCAACACTCGGGCGGGTAGATTGGAAACCTATCCCCAGGCCTGATGGGAGAGCCAGGTCTTGAGGGCTGCGCGGAAGGTCTGGATGGTGGTGAGGGTACGGATCTCGACGGGGAGGTCGTTCCACAGGGTCGGAGCTGCAACAGAAAAGGCTCTCCTCCGTGTAGTCGCCAGTCGACATTGACTGGCAGATGGGATTCGGAGGAGGCCCAGTCTGTGCGATCTGATCGGTCGGAGGGAGGTAATCGGCAGAAGGCGGTCTCTCAAGTACCCAGATCCACTACCATGGAGTGCTTTAAAGGTGGTCATCAGTACCCTGAAGCGCACCCGGAGATCGACAGGTAGCCAGTGTATAAGACGCACCTTTTTCCCTCAAAAAAGAGGGTGAAAATCTGGGTGCGTCTTATACACTGAATACAGCATTTTTGGCCTCCCGAAACCCCACTCCCTTTGCAAAAATGACCATGCATAGCCTTTAGGAGGCTTCCAGAATGCTCCTGGGAGTTGGGGAAGGCAAAAATGAGTGAAAAAAATGGGCTGTTTTTTGCTCGTTTTTGACCTCCCCCCCCCAACCCACGGAGTACTCTACAAGCCTCCTAAAGGCTATGCGTGCCCCCCCCTTTTTTTTTTTTTACAAAAAACGGGCCCATTTTCGTGAAAAATGGCCCATTTTGGGAGGTCTGCAGAGTGCAAAAACTTTTTTTTTTAATTTGTCTCTTCAAAATCTTAGTGCGTCTTATCTCTGGTGTGTCTTATACACCGAAAAATACAGTACTGCCTGCTTACTATAAATCAAACTGTTAGTATAAAAAACTATCAGCATTTTTAAGACATAAAGATCAGCTTTGGTATAAATTAATATGGCAGATATTATTCCATGACTTCACCAATTGTTATCTTTTTTGCTTTCCTGTTATCAATATTTCAACTATGTGCAGGCTTAATTTTTTAGACTTAATTTTTAATAATAGATGGATGCAATCTGAGAGAAAAGTACTATTGCGTCCCCATTATCTTTCTTTGCCTGTTTTTTTTCTTACGCTTTTGAAATATTCTCTCACGATACATCTATATCACTCACAGAGTAATCAAACCAGTTCAATCCCTTCCAATTATGTGTTTTACCACTAAAGCAGTGCCCAGATCACTTCACACAAATCTGTTCCTAGCCAACAATATCAGTATTATTGCGTGCTAAAAACATGTTAGAGAATCACGCTTGCATGTGTATCTATATACTACTAAATTTCTCCTGTCTTCTGTAATGTTCAATTCATCTAAACGGTGCATGACAGAGCAAAAGGTTTTGAGTCAAGATATCTCAAATCCATTAACTTGAGAAAACGTGTACAAAATCTGGGATCCTTACTTCTGTGTAATTGAAATTTCAAGAGTCTTCACACCAGTTGCATTTGCAAAGTGTGGACACTGCAGTGTCGCCACAATCAGCCACACCACCGGATTGTGATTTCTTACATTTCCCTGCCAGCTTCCCACTAATAAAGTCATTGGGTAAGACGGCAGGAAGTCGGAAGTCACTTCTGCTCTATTGCTTTTCTGCCCACACATTTTATTTCTCTATTCGTGTAAAGAAACATCTCTGAAACAATGACCGCCTAGTATTAAATAATGAAGCTGAATTATGAAATATTTCCCTTCTCTTAAAAGAAATCAAAGCTGAATCAAAACTTTCTGTTAATGTCTCGGGGACATGTTACATTTCTCATAGTCAGGACCGTGTTACTTACGAAACTGCAGTGAAAACGGCTTAACAGTGGCAAAAAGCCCATAAAATCAGGTTAACAACCATCTCACTTAACAATGGAAATTCTGCTCGCAATTGTAGTAATAAGTTGAGGACTCCCTGTGAAAAGGTTTGGTCAGCTGACAGGTCAATTCATATAGTAGCTATATTTCATTCTTTGCTTTTTTCTTGGACAAGGAGCAATCAACTTTTTGGTAATCGAGGCTCATTCCATTTAATATTTTTGCTGTGGCGAAAAGTTTAAGTTGATTTTTCAATTAACCTTTAATCTTAAAAGATAGGCGAGGGTCTAACTATTTTCTGTGGCAAGTCTTCTGGGCAATTTCCTACCTAGTCTTTCTCTACCGTTTAAGATGTGTGGACTTCAACTCCCAGAATTCCCCAGCCAGGAATCGAAGGCCACACATCTTAAACTTCCCAAGACCACTCCGGAATATTTCTGCTAAGTTTAGAACCGCTCGTATCAAATCCAAAACCGGAGCGTTAGGAGCTCAAAATGTTCTGAGCTGAAATCATTTTGCACGCTAATGCAACTAATTGAAACCGTGCTTGTTTCTAAATAAAACCACATTTGTCTCTCTTTTTGGGGGCGTTATGTTTCTGGCTGCTATTTTGTAGGACATTGCACAAATGTCTGAAGTGGAATTTTTAAAAAAATCTTAAAATTTCCATAAGAATGCTAGAAATGCACATCAGGGGTTTCTTAACTTTTAGTCTTGAATAAGTCTCGCACAACCTAATTATGTTGTATAAGCCTTAAGTGAGTTTTGCCCTATTTTCTTGCCATGTTTGTTAAGTGAATACCTGCAATTGTTAAGTTAGTAACACAGTTGTTAAGCGAATCTGGCTTCCCCATTTGACTTGGCTTGTTGGAAGGTCGTAAAAGAGGATCACATGACCCCAGGACACTGCAATGGTCAGAAGTATGAGCAAGTTGCCAGGCATCTGGATTTTGATCATGTGACTGTAGGGAGGGTGCAATGGTCGTGTGAAAAATGGTCATAAATCACCTTTTTAATGCTGTTGTAACTTCAAACGGTCACTAAATGAACTGTTGTAAGTCAAAGACTAAATGTATATGTGTATGTGTATATGTATATGTCGTCATCATCTCCTTTTAATGACCGCATAATCCTTTGCCGGGTGGAGTCTAGGCAACTGAATGGAGCTGTGTGTTTACTGGCCAGATGCCCTTCCCGTCACCAATGAGGAGTTATATTCAGCAGCTATATTCCTATTGTGCCCAGAAAGAGAAATATCTGCCTGTACCTAGGATTGAACTCACAGCCTCCTGATTGTGAAGCAAGAGCTTCACCTCTAGGCCAACGCAACAATCACATCCTGGATATAAACTTTTTCAATTCCTTCCCTCGGGATGGCGCTCAAGGGCACTCACTGCATGCAGAAACAACTAGACAGAAATCTAAATTTGGAAATCTAATACTGAGAAAAGGATATGAAATCGAGAGTCTGCAAGAAGACCAACTTACCAAGGTTTGTCTCTTGAGACCTTAGAAGAAAAGACCATATGCTGCTTGCTACTGGAGGTAATGAGATTGTCTTTGGGCGTTTTGAATGGCTTTGCGTTGTTGTTTACGGAGTTATGGCCACTGATGCAGGATTTCGGCTTCATCTGTATGAGGCATGCCCTGGAATTGCAGGGTCCTGGAGATGCTGGAGATGAGGAAGGTTTACACATTGAACCGTGTCTTCGTTCTGCAATAGGTAATATATAGATATATATAACAACAATATTAAATGAATAAAAATATAGGCAATTTGTTCTGACATGGGCTTCTCGAGAGCATGAAGCAAATGCCTGGTCCTGACAAAAATCCCTTTTATTAATTGACTGAGAATTCTGCTCATTGACATCCAGCAAAATCTTTCAAGGGAGGATTTACAGCCACAGACCTTATCTGGCTTGGAGAGCTGCCAGGCTGATATCTGCAAAATTTGGCAAGGAGTCTGAGAGAGTCATGAACCAATTAAGCGAACTAATAGTCTCCTGCAAACTCCACTCCCTTTTCGCTCCTCTTTTATGTCCTCTGGGAGGGGCCATTCATTGTCCACATGTGGCCTTACTCCCAAGTTGGCCCCCGTTCTTTTTTAAAAAATATTTTATTTTATTTTAAAACAAACAGACATAAACGCACACAAAACATAAAAACCATCCTCCAGTTATATACAATATGTCGATTGGTTACAAAGCTTTTGTGCTTCCTCACAATAGTCTTCACTTGCAATTTACATAAAATCTCATATCATCAATCTAATATATATGTATCCAATTATTATGATTATTAAACATTCACTTGACTACAACTATTATTACATCCTTTTATGTGAAATATTCTAAATTTAAACTAAATTTATATTATGGCATTTCATTACATCATCCTAAAATCATCCAACAATATTACATATTTATATTATATTCTATATAAAATTGTTTATCTTTAGTTACAAAGCTTTTGAGCATCCTCTCCATAGTCCTCACTTACAATTTGTATAGAATTTCATATTATCAATCTGGTGTATATATGTGCATTATTATCATTGTTAATCATTTATTTGACTATATCTATTATTGTTTCATTTTATACATAATATTCTAAATTTAACTAAATTCAACTTAATTTTTATTATGACATTTCATTACATCATCCTGTATCCTTCCAGGAATAGTGCAATCTTATATCTTTTGCCATTTGTAGTATTTGTGTTCTAATTGCTTTCTTAGTCGATCTTATAAGGGCAACTTGTTGTTCATCGCATATCTTGTAAAGATTCAAAACCCTCCATCTGTTCCTTCCATCAGCTTGCCTTTGGTTATCACCGATGCTTCTGCCAAAATTTCTCTCATTACTTCTGCCAGATTTTCTCCCTTTTCTTTTTCTATGTTTTGAAATCTGAGATAAAGTTCCAGTCTATCAATCTCCCCTTTCAATATTCCACTCCTGTCGTTTCCAACCATGCTCAATCTGTTGTCAATATCAACAATTTTCTTATCTTTGTTCATCTTTTTCTTCAATTTTTTGAACTCTGTCCTCAAATTTCATCATCATTTGGTAAGTATTCTCAATTTTTTCATCTATTTTTTCTGTTCTTTGTTCTATATTGTCCATTCTCTTTTCTATTTTTGAATTTCTATCATAATCATTTGCAATGTTAATTTTTTTTCTTTTTCATGTTGTATCATTCTTTCAAATAGTAAACACTGCGACTATAACATCCAAAGCTTTTTTATTAAATTTCAAACAAGTTCATTATAATCTTTCAAGTCAAGGCTTTCTTTTCACTCCAGTCCAGCTATTGATGGGCACCAGAGGAGCACCTCTATAAACATCCATGCTCTTCCCATTATCACTTTCAATAAACAAGCTCAGAAGCCTTGAATTATCAAATGTTCAAAGAGAAAAGAGAAAAACAATGTTTCCAAGCCTTCAAGCCTCTAAGTGGCAGTGTTACGTCTTTTTCCTCTGCTTTTACTCCCATCTTTGTATTCCTAACTTAAGGAGAAAAGTTCTTAAAAAAAAACAATCCAATCAAGCGTTGAAAAAAGAAAAAGTAAGTCTTAATCAATAAGTATTAAAAAAAGGAAAAATAGAAGAAGAGAAAAAAAGTCCAATTTAAAAAGTAAGAGGCATTTGTAAAAATTCCATCCATAAAAAAGAAAAATTAAAGAAAGATAACACACTAAGTTTGATTCAGGCTTAATCTCGCCGCTTATTCTCTTCTGTCTTCAATGTTAATTTTGATCTTTTTGATTGTTCTCTTCTCTAATAATAAAATTTATCTCACCAATTCGACATACTTTCTCTCCCACTTTCCTTCCGTTCTGGAGCTGTCCCAACTTCAGCAGCTTCAATAGCTGCTTCTCTGTGGCTGGAAAAAAGAGCTTCTCCTGGATCAATCAGGGACTTTGTGATGTCCCTGAGATCAGCAGGATGTGCCCTTCTCTATCACTGTCTCTACAGGACGGTTTAGGTCCAAAAGGACCGTCCAGCAGCAGAGATATTGATGGTGATCTTGGAGCTCCAAGATCGCACGTTGTATCGTCGCGACGTCAGCCCCGCCTCTTTGGCCCCTGTTCGTTAGCAGTTCCCTTCAACTGGCAACTCTGCGCATGCGCATACCTGGAACAGGCTCCAACGGTTCTTCTGCCTCACTGATGTCTGACTCTGAAGGCAGCTGATAACTGTCATACAGCTCTGGCCCCCTCTCTGCCTCCGACACAGAGCCCTCATCAGAGCCTTCCCCAGACTCCAAAACTGGCCCATGTTCCTCCCCAACCTCCTCACTGTCCGAATCTGCTACCAGCTCCACAGGCCGCCAGGAGATCACAACACAATTATGGAAGACAAGCAAAAGGAATGCAAACACATAAAAAGATGTAGAGAAGAGAATATTTGAACTGGGTAGAACTGGGGGGCCTTGGTGCTGTCTGAGCTTGGTTGTGTTCTTGCAGACGTTTCATTACCCAACTAGGTAACATCATCAGCGCTAGAAGTGAGTGGGATGCTCAAATGAGAGCAAACCTCACACCCTTTTAGCAGAGATTATGTTTCCTAGTTGGGTAATGAAACAACCTAGGTTTGAGAGCCCCACATAAAAAACATTGTCAAAGCGTTGCACATCCTGTCAAGCTGTTATACAATATAATACTAATATAATTTGAGATGCTTTCCCTTCTTCTCCTTCTTGTGCCATATCCGTCATCGGATGTTGGCGATCCTATTTTTATCAACAGCCGCGTGAAAAAGTGCTGTTGAGTTTTATCCAAACCGGTCCCTTAGATTTTGAAGCCACAATGATGTTCTTCTGCCTGGCCTTCATTTGCCTTCAATGCTTTCCCTTAGAGGCAACCAATAGCAGAATAAAAGCAATAGCACTTAGACTTATATGCTGCTTCACAGTGCTTTACAACCCTCTCTAAGCGATTTACAGAGCCAGCCTCTTGCCCCCAACAATCTGGCTCTCCATTTTACCTACCTTGGAAGGACGGAAGGCTGAGTCAACCTTGAGCCAGGTGAGATTTGAACCGCCAAACTGCTGGCAGCCGGCAGTCAGCAGAAGTAGCCTGCAGTACTGCATTCTAACCACTGCACCACCACAACAACAACAACAACATAACACCCCGGACTTAACAGTTGTCAACAAGAAAGACAAAAATGTCTGGATAGTGGAAGTGGAAGTGCCTGGAGACAGCAGAAGAGAAGAGAAAGAACTGGAGAAGATAGCAAAATACAAAGGCCTACAAATAGAAATAGAACGACTATGGCAAAGGCAAGCAAGGGTAGTACCAATACTCATAGGTCCCTTGGGTGCAGTCCCAAAACAACTAGAGCATCACTTGAACACCGTAGGCATTGACAAATTTGCCACCAGTCAATTGCAGAAGGCGGCTTTACTTGGAATTGCTTCCATCCTGCAGCGATATCTGTAACACCATCAAACATCCAGATTTGCCTATCCCAGGTCCTGGGTAAGGACTCGATAGATAGAGAAAAATGCCAAACCTAGACTGAACATCTGGCTGACTGTGGGAATAATAATAATAATAATAATAATAATAATAATAATAATAATAATAGGTTTTCGATGATGGATGAAACATGTAGCAGTGATACCCATTGTCATCGGGGCGCTTGGTACCATGTCCAAAAATTTTACAAGATACATCAACAAACTGCAGCTTCCTGCAATAACACCAGTGGAGCTGCAAAAAAACTGTGCTACTCGGAACATCGTATATTTTAAGAAGGTCCTTGGTTGATACCTAGGACACTGAAAGCCACCCATATCAACCATTAGCACCAGTCAATGAAATTTTTGACACATCTTCAAATGCTCACTTGACTGAGTTTCATGCTTAATGAATAAAAGAAATAATAATTATTATTATTATAATTATTATAATAATGGGATTTGGATGATGGATGAAGCATGTAACAGTGATACCCATTGTCATCGGGGCACTTGGCACCATGTCCAAGAATTTTACAAGATACATCCAGAAATGGCAGCTTCCTGCAATAACACCAGCGGAACTGCAAAAAAATGCGCTACTCGGAACATCTTATATTTTAAGAAGGTCCTTAGTTGATACCTAGGATGCTGGCAGCAAACCGTATCAACCATTAGCACCAGTCACTGGTATTTGTAGTGCATTTTTGAATGTTGAGTTGGCTGAGTTTCTTGTTTAATGAATAAAAGCATAAATGAACAAAGAATAAAGTAATAATAACAATAATAATAACAATAACAACAACCAATAACAACAATAATGATAACAATAACAATAACAACAACAACAATAACAACAATAACAATAACAACAACAATAACAACAACAACAATAACAACAACAATAATAACAATAACAACAATAACAACAATAACAATAATAATAACAATAACAACAACAAAACCAGTCAGTGGTATTTGTGACACATTTTTAAATGTTCAGTTAACTGAGTTTCATGTTTAATGAAGAGATGATAATAACAACAATAACAACAACAACAACAACAGCAACAACAGCAACACCCTCAGATTGGCTCTTTCCTAAATTACCTACATGGCCATTTCTAGTTCTTAGCAAATACAAGAGCAGAATTTGATTTCTTCCCCCCTTCAGGTGATGCTCTCACAGAGGCAAATCTATTTATCATAGAGGAGTGTCGTCGCCCATACTAAAGAATTTCAATTTGCAGGATACCTGCCCCGGAGATGCTTTTCTGTTGTTGACAGGACTTCTTTTTTTAAGAAAAAAAATGCATTAAAGCAGTAGAAACATTGCAAATGGCCACAAAATGTGCTATGTTTCTGTAAAATAATAATAAATAAATGGGCCCCTCCTGATAGCAGAAACCTTTGCACCGAAGGATGGCCTAATATCGCACAACACAACTGCCAGATATGCGAGGCCTTTTTTCAACCGAGCCTTCGCAGATTGCAGAAATGCATGCACTTAAAAAAAAAGACATTTAACACTATGGCGCTGCGAAAATGACAGACTCTTGGCCTGAAGAGTTTTGGAACATCGTACTTACTAGAAAATGACATTTCTCTCAAGGCTGACCGATTCGCTTACTCCTCACGTTTTTATTTAAGCGTGGAAGCAATCAATGTTGGCTTTCGCAGAGGCTGTGGAATATTTTTAGCTGCTCTGCAAGCATTCCTTTTTTTTTTTTTTTAACCCGTCGCAAAATAATGCAGGAGGTTACTATCGTGGTAGGTAGTGGATACGAGTCACATACCCAGTTTGAAATGCTCCAGAGTTAAAGCAAAGGAAAGGGGAAAAAAAGACCCGGGGGGGGGGATATTGCACACGGTTTAAAAAACCAAACATCGTAGAATTGAAGTACCTGGGAAACGCACGGTTAAAAAGGCAGTTTGCTACGGAGCCAAGGGGTTGTAAGCATTTTGAGCACTTTCACTTTCTCTGTGACAACACCGAGCACACTCTGTACCCTGCTAAACTGGGATTTTAAGTGAAAACAGAACTGTTTGTGATGTTTTGCAAGTTTTGCAGGACAATGATTTCCAAGGATATCAAAGGAGGAAACATTTCAAAGAGCGTCGCTTTACAATAATGTAAACAACCATTCTAAGGAAAATGGCAACGGGTGTTCAGTTTGTGTTACTCGGGGTAAAAACTGTCAAAAGGGAACGACGTGCCAGCCGCACAAACACCGATCCTTTTTAGCAGTTGGCGAAACTTGCAAATTCCCCTGCCATGCTAAAATGACTTTCCTGGTTTTGCAACCACGGGCACGAGATTGTTAAGCTTCCGAAATAATAGCAATTAAGAAGTGCTTAAGGGCTGCGAAGGAAAAGAGAGAAATCACGCAGAGTATTATCTCGCTAGATAAAAGGAAACGCAAACGACTTACATGGATGCGCTAGGCCTGGCAAGTTAAGTCCTAGGACGGCCGTAAACAACTCGAACCGCGAGAACACAAAAAGTGACTCACGGCAGGGATCCTGCCAGAGAATGACAGCCGCAACACAATTGCCGTGGAGAAGGCTGGAAGGGAAGCAGATTCTGCTCCGACAACAGCAGCTTTGCACTCGGGGCACCGACTGCTCGGGCCACACAAAGCAACACACCCGGTTGTTACACACCCTGTCAGCTCCGGCATACGACGACAACGCTCCCGACAGATTTAAGGGACGGTGTTTGTTCTTGGGAAATTGACTGGGTCTACTTTGGGATAGAAGAGTAGCAGAAGGAGAGGATTCTGACTGGAAGATGGTTAGGGGTGAACATCCCGCAACAATTCAATTATTGCTATTGCAGGCAGTCCTCGTCTTACGACCACAATGGGGGTCCAGAATTTACCTGGCTAAGGGAAACATTTGTTAAGTGAGTTTGGCTCCACCTTTCTCGCCACGGTTGTTAAGTGAATTGTGGCAGTTGTTAAAGGGACTAACATGTTGTTAAGTGAATCCGGCTTCCCCACTGACTTTGCTCATCAGATGGTCGCAAAATGGGATCGCGTGACACACACACACACCCCGGGGCCACTGTAACCATCATAAATGTGAGTCAGGTGCTAAGCATCCGAATTTCAACCACGTGACCATGTGGAAGATGCAGCGGTCATAAGCATGAAAAATGGTCATAAGTCACGTTTTTCCTTGCCCTTGTTACTTCAAACGGTCACTAAATGAACTGTTGCAACTTGAGGACTAGCTGTAAAAATAATGGACTTGCTAAGCCACATTTGTTAACAATAATACAGCAATTAAGGGATTGATAGTATGATTTAAATATAGCGTCTGAATTTTGATAGGGATAATTCTGCAGTCGTTAAGTGTGAAAAACGGTCATAAGTCCCTTTTTATCAATGCCATTGTAACTTTGAATGGTCACTAAATGAACGGTCGAAGACCGCCTGGATTTTGGAGACGTCATTTTTGCATGTCACTCATTTAGAAGATATACGGTAGCATGTTAAATAGTTTAATTAATTCTGCTCCTGCAGATTTTAGGGAAATGATCACTTCAGATTTTTTAACTGCCCACAATTGAACCCCGAGTTTCTGTTGCTAAGCAAGACAGTTTTTAAGTGAGTTTTGCCCCATTTTATGACCTTTCTTGCCACGGTCGTTAAGTGAATCATTGCAACTGTTAAGTAAGTCACGGGGTTGTTAAGTGAATCTGGTTTCCCCACTGACTTTGCTTGCCAGAAGGTCGCAAAAGGGATCATGTGACCCTGTGATTGTCACAACTACGAGTCAGTTGCCAAGAGCCTGAATTTTGATGACGTGACCACAGGGATGCTGCAACAGTCCTAAGTGTGAAAAATGGACATAAGTCACTTTTTTCAGTGCCGTTAAACAGTCACCAAATGAACTGTTGTAAGTTGAGGACTACCTGTGTTTTCCCAGATTTTGTTCCTAACCAATAAATGCTGTAGTTTTTACAGTCTTTTTTTAAAAAAAGGAATCAGGGGCTGAATTAACCATAATTATAAATCTTATTTTTCCACAAATTATTTTCCTTCCAATGGTCACTAGTGGTTGTAAATCAAGGACCACCTGTATTCCTGAATACCTTCTACCTAATAGGCTGCATAACAAATGCATAACTGTCTTAAAACATTAAGGACGGCATGACTCATTTAACAATCCCCTTGTTTAGCGATGAAAATTCTGTCCCAATTATGGTCGTAAATCAAGGACTACCTGTATAGTTGCTAAACAAGGAATGTTGACTATGGACACAATTTTGCACAGCCAACATAAACCTTGGAGCTCAAATAAAACTCTTCTTCTGATGTAGGGCAGTCAATTCCATGATACCCACTAAAGCAGTGTTTCTCAACCTTGGCTACTTGAAGATGTCTGGACTTCAACTCCCAGAATTCCCCAGCCAGCGACTGCTGGCTGGGGAATTCTGGGAGTTGAAGTCCGGACATTTTCAAGCAGCCAAGGTTGAGAAACACTGCACTAAAGGAAGAGTATTTCCACATCCTTCCATTTAAATCAAACCTCCTGTAGGGATTGGCATTTCCTGGTGGTCTCCCATCCTTATGATAACCAAGCCCAACCTTTCTTAGCTTTTTTTTTCTTAAGATCAGCCAATCTCTGGTAACTACTACGATTTACGACAGATTGCCTTATGACCTTGAGCCCAACATTTCTGTTGTTAAGCGAGACATTTGTCAAGTGAATTTTGCCCCCTTTTTACAATCTTTCTTGATTAATCTGTAGGATAAGCTTCCAAGAGGGATTGTAAGGATTACAAAAAGAGAGAGAGAGACAGAGAGAGAGAGAGAAAGAGGTAAGGAAGAAGAAAGAAAAAGAAAGGAAGGAAAGAAAGAAAGCGGGAGGGAGGGAGGGAAGGAGAAAGAAAGAAAGAAAGAAAGAAAGAAAGAAAGAAAGAAAGAAGAAAGAAAAAGAAAGAGGGATGGAAGGAAGAAAGACAAGGAAGAGGGAGGAGAGAAGGAAAAAGAAAAAGAAAGAAAAAGAAAGGGAGGGAGGGAGGGAAGAAGGAAAGAAGGAAGGGAATAAGGGTGGGATGGGAGGGAAGAAGAAAGAAAGAAAAAGAAAGAAAAGAAAGAAAAGAAAGGGAAGGAGGGAAGAAGGAAGGAAGGGAGTGAGAGTGGGAGGGAAGAAGAAAGATAAAGAAAGAAAGAAAAGAAAGAAAAAGAGGAAGGAAGGAAGGAAGGAAGGAAGGAAGGAAGGAAGGAAGGAAGGAAGGAAACTTCATTTCAGAAGAAACCTTTTAAAGCAGAAAAAGCAAATTCAGAAAAGACAATTTTTAATATAGAGGTTCCCCCTACAGCCTATAACTTAGCAAGTAAGTAGGCTCAAATTCTTGAAAATTAGGAAAAGTGGGTCAGGTTTAAAAAGTAAACTTTTCAGCCATTGTGTTGGAAATCTTATCATAAAATATAAATAAAAAACATGGATCAGTCAGGAAGAATCAGCTTTTACTGTCTGTGAAAATTTTGAAAACTAAACTCTGGATTAAGAAAACCAAGACATACATTTCCCCACCCCACCCCTCCGCCCCCCAAGCCTGACCAAACACGAAAACTACAGTAGATGCTTTCAGGAAATTTAATTTTGTGGGGCATTTCCATCAGGTCCCCTTTTCACAGGGGGGTCCTTGGGTTCCGTTGGGAGACACACCACTGTGACACACCTTGGGTGGGGGCTGGACTAGATGACCTACAAGGTCCCTTCCAACTCTTTTAATCTGAGTTCTGGTACGAAGCCCAAGGCAAGGCATTCACCTATAGATGGAGACCAGAGCATCCCTTGGTCTTGAAGGTCTGAGATGAAAGTGCACTCCACAAATTGAACAAGGGTTGGAAGAAAAGCTTTATTTGGTCTGATACTGGCTCATAACCCAGCAGTGTCCGAGTATTTATTTACAGGGGGGAAATGTCCGGACCAAATATAATTTCTAATGTTGGATTTTCCTGCTTACCAGAAGGAGCCCCCTTGTGGAGTACTGTGAAGCTGTTACATGGCATCTCCAGTAGAAGTCATTTTATGTCAGTACAGTAGAAGCCATTTAAAGGCACAACAGGCTGTATCTTAACAGCACACATACACACGAGGGTGTTAGGGGTGTTTTACCCTCATGGTATTAGTTTTCAGACAGTAAGTTATCTGTGTACCAAATTTGGTTGAAATTGCTCGAGGCATTCCAGAGTTATGCTGGAAACACACACACACACACAGAGCCATTTTTATATAATTTATAAAAAATGTAATCACATGTAACTGATTAAACATGTCAGGCGCCTATTGAGTTTCTAGCAGGAACTGCTTGCCAGACGAGAACCAGCTGGTTTAGTGATTAAGGTAGAAGGCTAGAAAGCACAGACTGTGAATTCTAGTCCCACCTTAGCCAGGATATCTGGTTGGGCAACCTTGGCCCAATCGCCAGGAGATAGAGAACTCTAGTCCCGCCTTAGCCAGGAACATCAGATGGTGACCTTGGCCAATCGCCAGGAAATAGAGAGCTCTAGTCCCGCCTTAGCCATGAAAGCCGATCGGGTGAACTTAGCCCAATCACCAGGAGACAGAGAGTTCTAGTCCCGCCTTAGCCATGAAAGCTGATTGGGTGAACTTAGCCCAATCACCAGGAGACAGAGGGTTCTAGTCCCACCTCAGCCATGAAAGCCGGCTGGGTGACTTTGGGCCTGTCACTCACTCTCTCAGCCCAACCCACTTCACAGGGGAGTTGGCAACTAGCACATATTTATGACAGCTGCCCTGGGGTCATGGGGTCACCCTTCGTGACACCCCCCCCCCCAAAAAAAATCTTGCTTCCAACAAGCAAAATCAAAGAGGGAAGCCAGATTAATGACTAAATGATTCACTTAACAACTGCAGTGATTTGCTTAACAACCGTGACAAAAGGTCATAAAATGGGGCAAAACTCACTTAACAACCTTCTTGTTCAGCAATGGAACTTTGGAATGGTCATTAATTCAAGGACTACCTGAACAGTGTTTTGCAGACATACCATGTTTCTCCAAAAACATGACCCACCCTAATAAGCCCAACCCTAATTTTTGGGCGGTGGGCCTAATATTACCCTGTTCTGACCCCCTCCTCCGTCTGTTAACAAATGCCGAGACAAGCTCAACTGGAATTCCACAGCACTTTAATTAACAGGAAACATAAACTTCGGTGGCTGAAAGCTCAAGCATAAACAAACAGATAAGAACCTTGGCAGCAACTCAGACTTCGACAGAGACAGATAACAGCTTCTCCAGCGTTATGAATGAAGTTGATTCCTGCAAATCAGACTCCTCCCCGAGTCCCTCCTTAAATACAATCTTCAGAGGAGCCTAATTACAACCAGCTGAGTCCAATTATCTTTTGTAACTGCGTAGCTGTTTTCTCCGTCGATCTGCCCGGCGTTGCCTGGCATCCAGGAGCACCTCCCTTGTCTCCTCGTCACTGCTCCAAGGCCTGACGTCAGGAGCACACTCCCTTCGGCTTTCACTGCTGCTCCATGCCTCAGGCGCCTCCTGGTGGCCAACCAGCCTCTCTGTGCCCTGCTCAGAGTCAGAACCCTGTCCAGGGTCCTCCACCTCTTCCAGAGCTGACTCATAAGGCCCCTTGCTGTCGGAGTCTGTTTGCAGCTCCAACAGCTCCTGCTGGGCCACAACATTACCCCTACCCTGAAAATAAGCCCGAGAGGGATGGGCGTGGCCAGCATGAGTGGCGGAGCAGGCAACTGTCCGGTTGCAGCCTGCTGGCCCCTTGGGGCAGGGCAAATACCGCTTTGGCCCTTCTCTTTCTGGGAGCAGCGCTTCTGCTTCTTGGACCATTTCCCCGAAACTGGCCAGCTGCTTTGCTTTTTCACTCTTTTGGGGAAGCTCGCGGGAGGCTTTTTGGCGAACGGGAGGAAAATGAAGGGAGGGGGATTTTCCTGTCTGTCCTTTTCCTTCCTCAAGCTCAGGACAGACTGAGGGAACGATGGCAGGCAGGAAAATCCCCCTCCCTATTTATGCAGTGTTCCAATATCTCAAGGGTTGCCACAAAGAAGAAAGAGTCAAACTATTCTCCAAGGCACCTGAGGGTAGAACAAAATGCAATGGATGGAAACTAATCAAGGAGAGAAGCAACTTAGAACTGAGGAGAAATTTCCCGACAGTTAGAACAATCAATCAGTGGAACAGAAGTTGCCTCCAGAAGTTGTGAATGTCCCAACACTGGAGGTCTTTAAGAAGATGTTGGATAGCCATTTGTCTGGAATGGTATAGGGTTTCCTGTCTAGGCAGGGGGTTGGACTAGAAGACCTCCAAGGTCCCTTCCAACTCTGCTATTCTATTGTATTTTCCTCCTGCTCGCTAAAAATAAGTAAGGCCGCGTCAAAAAATAAGGCGAAATAAAAATAACCCCCAGTGCTTATTTTCAAGTCTAAAAGAAAATAAGACTTGGTCTTATTTTCTGAGAAATATGGTAGTTCTTAGCCACAAAGAGACTGATATAATAAAATAAACCACGTCCATGTAACCCTTTTTAATCATCAGTTACAACAAATGTCTTCAGATGTGAGCGTTACAGGCAGTTCTCAACTTAACAGTTCACTTAGCGACCGTTTAAAGTTACAACAGCACTGAAAACAGTGCCTTATGACCATTTTTCACACTTCACCCATGGTCACGCGATTTGGATACTGGACGACTGACACACACTTACAACGATTGCCATGTCCGGGTGTGGGTGTATGTGTGTGTCATGTGATCTCCTCTTGCGACCGTCTCACAAGCGAAGCCAATGGGGGGGGGGGAGCCAGATTCACTTAACAGCCGCGTGGGCTAACTTAACAACGGCAGCGATTCACTTAACAACCGTGGCAAGACAAGTGGCAAAAGGGGGCAAAACTCGCTTAAGCTAATTTCTCGCTTAGCGAGATAAATCCGGGGGCTGAAATTGTGGCGGTTAAGGTGAGGACTGCCTGTATATCCCCTACGGATGCTTTGGCAAGTGTTTTCTATATTGATCCGTTGCGACTGGGGAGCAGATAGCGAAGAAAGTAGAGCAGGAGGATGCCTCTCAGATTCCAAGGGGCCCTGTCGCCGTCTCCCAAGCAAAGAGATCAAGGAGATCTGCCAGCTTTCTAAAAAGAGATTACTTCCAGGACAAGCAAAGGCTGCTTCCTCCTAAAAACTCGGCCTTGTTGTCAGGGCAACAGAGGACGGTACCCAAGACGGAGCGTGGGCTGATTCAGGCACCGCAAAATGTTCACACAGAAGGGACTTTCTTGCCTGAGAGAATGCACCAGGCAGTCCTCGACTTACGGCCACATGAACTGTCCGTGGCTAAGCGGGGCAGCTGCTTTGTTAAGCGAGTCAATGGGTTGGTACATCGAGGGGATAGCGTTATGAAGTCGGACTGGATTGGATTTATTACATTTATATGCTGCCCTTTTCCCCGAAGGGGACTCAGGGCGGCTCACAATTCAGTCAGGGAAAGGGGTACAGACAGGGGATAAAAAGACGAACATAACAATACACAATTTAAAAGCACACAACAGCCATACTATTCGAGGAGGGGGGCAGAAGCTCTTTAGCCCCAGGCCTGTCGGAATAGCCAGGTTTTAAGGGCTTTGCGGAAGGCCTGGAGGGTGGTGAGGGTTCGAATCTCCACGGGGAGTTCGTTCCAGAGGGTCGGAGCAGCCACAGAGAAGGCTCTCCTCCGGGTAGTCGCCAGTCGGCATTGGCCGGCAGATGGAATTCGGTGGAGGCCTAATCTGTGGGATCTAATCGGTCTAGTGGAGGTAATTGGCAGCAGGCGGTCTCTCAAGTACCCAGGTCCAATACCATGAAGGGCTTTATAAGTGACGACTAGCGCCTTGAAGCGAATCCGGAGACCAATAGGCAGCCAGTGCAGCTCGCGGAGGATAGGTGTTACGTGGGTGAACTGAGGTGCACCCATGATCACTCGCGCGGCTGCATTCTGGACAAGCTGAAGTCTCCGAATGCTCTTCAAGGGCTGCCCCATGTAGAGCATGTTGCAGTAGTCAAGTCAAGCTACAACTTTTCCCCAGGAATTGTTGCCTGGATCAGGGCACCTGGAACAAAATTTCGGCAAACTGCGAGTTTGCACTCTTTGGCACTATTCTTTTTTTGACAAATATTTCAGCACTGTCAAGAGCTTATGTTCATCAAGATCTATTTGAATTCGTACTGTTATTATTAATATCCACCACATTGAGAACATTACATGAAATAAATGTATTTTAAACACCAAGAAACCTCAAATATGGTATCTTTCAATCTCATGCAATCGCTTTCTTTAAAATAAAACTGGTTATTCATATAGAATATAGTTGGAAGGGACCTTGGAGGTCTTCTAGTCCAACCTCCTGCTTAGGCAGGAAACCCTACACCACTTCAGACAAATGGCTATCCAACATCTTCTTAAAAGCGTCCAATGTTGGAGCATTCACAACTTCTGGAGGCAGGTTGTTCCACTGATTAATTGTTCTCTGTCAGAAAATTTCTCCTTAGTTCTAGGATGCTTCTCTCTTTGATTAGTTTCCACCCATTGCTTCTTGTCCTGCCCTTGGGTGCCTTGGATAATAGTTTGACTCCCTATTCTTTGTGGCAACCCCTGAGATATTGGAACACTGTTATCATGTCTCCCCTAGTCCTTCTTTTCATTAAACTAGACATACCCAGTTCCTGCAACAAGAGCATGAAGCAAACTCCTTGTCCCAACAAAAACCCATTTCATTAATTGACTGTGAATTCTGCTCATTCACATCCAGCAAAGTCTTTCAAGGGAGGATTTACAGTCACAGACCTTATCTGGCTTGGAGAGCTGCCAGGCCAATATCTGCAAAACTTGGCAAGGAGTCTAGGAGAGTCACAAACCAATTAAGCAAACTAATTGTCTCCTGCAAACTCCACTCCCCTTTTGCTCCCCTTTTATTTCCTCTGGGAGGGGCCATTCATCGTCCACCGGTGGCCTTAACTCCCAAGTCGACCCCTGTTCTTTAGCTGTTCCCTTCATCTGGCAACTCTGCACATTCGCACACTGGGAACAGGCTCCAGCTGTTCGTCTGCATCAGTGACGTCTGACTCCGAAGGCAGCTGATAACTGGCATACGACGCTGGCCTCCTCTCTGCCTCCGACACAGAGCCCTCGTCCGAGCCTTCCCCAGATTCCACGGCTGGCCCATGTTCCTCCCCAACCTCCTCACTGTCCGAATCTGCTGCCAGCTCCGCTGGCCACTGGCAGACCACAACAGCTGGAAAGGTCGTAAGTGTGAAAAACTTAAATCACTTTTTCAGTGCTGTTATTAACTTCGAACAGTCACTAAAGCAAACTGTTAGAACCGAGAGCTACCTGTACAGAGAGGTGCATCTTCTGCCCCCCCCGCTCCCCCGCCCCAAATCGGCCACAAGCAATTCCACATATTTTGTTTCCCCCCCTCCTCCTGTTTAGAATTCCGACCGAGGGAAGCATATGAAATGAATGTCAACCACGAACAAAATGTGTCACTTACCGCAGTGGGACTGGAAAACCTGTGGCTTGATAACCTGATTGCAGGCATTGCACACAACTAGATAGAAATCATCATGAGCTGGATAATGGCCAAATAAGTGCATATCTGTGGGAAAGTTAAGAAATACATAGATACAAACATTAGAAGTCGTTCTTAGGAGGGAGAAAACACCCAGATACTTCCTTTTCTTTTTTTTTTAAAAAAAGATTTTTATTAACAAACATGTAAAATACACACACACAAAAATTAGACGTACACCACATTTACACAATACAATATGAACAGGAACTTCCTGTTTTTTATAATAGCAATCATCAATCGATACCGCTCACCTTATATTATTTCCCCTTCTATTGTATTTCATTTGGATTTCACCATTCTTAACCCTCTTATTTTACTCATAACTATTATTTTTTGAGTTTTGTTATATTCCTTCATTGATTCTTGTTTCTTTCCTCCATCCCCCTATACCATTTATCCCATATCTGGTAGAATTCTGATTCTTCCTTTCCCTGGATTTCTTTAGCTAGTTTGTCCATTTCGGCACAGTCCATAACCTTTCTTATTATTTCCTCTTCGCTTGGAATTAATTTGTTTTTCCATTTCTGGGCAAAGGCAATCCTTGCCTAGATACTTCCTTTTCAAAAAGGTAAAACATTGTATTTTTTTTTTAAAAAGCACCAAAAAAAGAAAAAAAGAAAAAAAGAATTAGAGACGATTGCATGCTTTATTCAGAAGTTAAGCCCTTCTGAATTTAGGGGATGTATGATAGGTATATATGCAGAGGTAATAGCAATAGCAGTTAGACTTATATACCGCTTCATAGGGCTTTCAGCCCTCTCTAAGCGGTTTAGAGAGTCAGCATATCGCCCCCAACAATCCGGGTCCTCATTTTACCCACCTCGGAAGGATGGAAGGCAACCTTAAGCCGGTGAGATTTGAACCGCTGAACTGCCGATAGCAGTCAGCTGAAGTGGCCTGCAGTACTGCATTTAACCACTGCGCCACCTCGGCTCGAGGTAGTCCTCGACTTACAACAGTTCGTTTAATGACCGTTCAAAGTTACAACAAGAAAGCTACACTTATGGCCCTTGCAGCATGCCCATGGTCACATGATCCAAAATCAGCCACCTGACTCATATTTATGACGGTTGCAGTGCTCCCGGGGTCACGTGAATCCATCTTGCAACCTTCTGACGAGCAAAGTCAAAGGGGTAGAAAGACTCGCTTAACAACACGGCCACTAACTTAACACCTGCAGTGATTCACTCAGCAACTGGGGCATGAAGGTTCGTAAAACGAGGCAAAACTCACTTAACAAATGTTTCACTTTACGACAAAACCTCCGTGGTCTTAGCTCGAGGACTACCTGTATAGAATTGCAACTGTGATGCTTCTACCCAACTATTTCTACATTAATGCTAAAACCTTTTATGTAAACTGGGAATGAAGTACAGGAAGTCCTCGACTTACGACCACAATTGAGCCCAACACTTTCTGATGCTACGCAAGACATTCGTTAGGCGAGTTTTGCCTCATTTTACAATGGCGGCAAAATTTCCCGGCCACGGTTGCTAAGTGTTGCTAAATTTGTTGCCACAGTTGCTAAGTGAATCCCTGCAAGTTGTTAAGTTAGTAACATGGTTGTTAAGTGACTCTGCCTGCCCCATTGACTTTGCTGGTCAGGAGGTCGGAAAAGGGGACCACCGTCATAAATATGAGCCAGTTGCCAAGCAAGTTAATTTTGATCATGTGACCACGGGAATGCTGCAACAGGAGTGAAAAAACGGTCACTAGCCATGTCGTAACTTTGAATGGTCACTAAATGAACTGTTGTAAATTGAGGACTGCCAGTGTCGGATTTGGGTTACTGCAGTGTCAGATTATTGGAGATTATTGAGATTAATATCGGAGTAAAATGCACCATCGTTGTGTCCCCGTGCTCTCGTCTTTCTCTTCTGTCTAATTTCAATATTTTATTTCAAGAAATAAGTAGAAATCCCTTTTCCAAGGATAACCTTTTATGAAGCTCGGCTCCTGATGAAACAGGGCAAAAGCATTTGGTATAAGTAGTGCCAAAAAAAAAAAAAGGCAGAATATACGTCTTAGATAAGACCCCAAAATAGGCAATCCAAGCGCTGAGCATCCCTCGTGACCAAAGAAATATGATAGCTACCTGTTCTGACCTCCCTTGTCCCACACCAACACACTCCGAGCATAAGATAAGTTACGGCATTTAATTAACAGACAGACAGGTCCTTGGCAGCAAACCGGCACAGACAAGCTTGGGCAGCAATAAACACAGATAAGGCTTGGCAGCAATCCAGCCTGCCAAGCTTCTAACAATGTTCTCCGACATTCGATCCTGTGTTGACTTCTGCAAAGAGGGGCGTGTGAACAAGTAGTCTTTTTATAGTCTGGAGAGGAGCCTAATGACCACCAGCTGAGTGCAATTACCTCCTGTAACTGCGCAACTGTTCCTGACGCCTATTAGCTCTTCGATGCTGTGCATCCAGGAACAACTCACTACTGGTGTCTGGCTCACTCTCCCTTGTCTCCTCTTGACATCATGAAGCCGACTCCTCGTCCCGATAAAACCTCTTTTATTTTGGTTAAAGGGAATTCCTCTCCAGCAAAGTCCCGGCCAACAGTCTTTCAAGAGATTTCACAACGACAGGCCTTTATCAAGCTTGGAGAGCTGCCAGGCCGATATCTTCCAAACTCCATGCTGTAGCAGCAATTACTTCGCAAGAAGTCAGGAACAGAACTTCACCCTAATGAATGGAACTAATTGTCTCCTGCAAACTCCATTCCCCTTTTGCTCCTCTTTATTCCCTCTGGGAGGGGCCATTCACCATCCACCTATGGCTTTACTCCCGAGTCGGCCCTTGTTCCTTAGCTGTTCCCTTCTCCTGACAGCTCTGCGCTTGCGCACATCGGGAACCGGCTCCAACTGTTCTTCTGCTCCACTGATCCCCGACTCCGAAGGCAGCTGATAACTGTCGGACGGCCCTGGCCCCGTCTCTGCTTGCGATGCACTCATCGCAGCCTTCCCCAGACCCCAGGACTGGCCCATGTTCCTCCTCAACCTCCTCATTGTCTGAGTCTACCACCAGCTCCACTGGAGGGTCACAACAACCAAGTGAATTGTGCTAAGTCAAGGACTATCTGTAGAATGGAAGAGAGCAGCTCAAGGTTGAACTGTGGAGTTGGTGGTTTTTCTTGCAAGAGGTTGCAAGAGACCTCTGCAATAAAACAACCGAGCTCAGACAGCACCAAGGAGCCCACTACTTCAAAACTCAACCACATGAGATACGATTGTAGAAGTCCAACTCATGCAGCCAAAGGGCTTTCTTTGTTATGTTTTCTAACCCACTTAAGGCCTCCACAACTTCCAAAACCCTCTCGCGGCCACATGAGATAAGATTGCGGAGGTCCAACTCACCTAGAGGAAAAGGACATGTTTTCTAATATGGAATTATGGGCCAGGATCAAGCTGTGATCTAAGTTGGGATCATCCTGCCAATGTTATCACCGAGTTTGGAAGTAGTTTAAAACGATGGCGACTGCGTGTTCTAAGCCTCTCTCCCTTCCTGGCCACACAACACAAAGCTGAGGATACACAACTCATATAGCAATAGCAGTTAGACTTATATACCACTTCATAGGGCTTTCAGCCCTCTCTAAGCGGTTTACAGAGTCAGCATATTGCCCCCACAGTCTGGGTCCTCATTTCACCCACCTCGGAAGGATGGAAGGCTGAGTCAACCCTGAGCCGGTGAGATTTGAACAGCCGAACTGCAGAACTACAGTCAGCTGAAGTAGCCTGCAGTGCTGCATTTAAGCACTGCGCCACCTCAGCTCATATCCCACTTCTCCATTCACACTGACATAATTGCGGTGTTCCAATACTTGAGGGGCTACCACAAAGAAGAGATGGTCAACCTACTATCCCAAAGCACCTGAAGGCAACACAAAGAAGGAATGGATGGAAACTAATCAAGGAGAGAAGTAACCTAGGACTAAGGAGAAATTTCCTGACAAAACAATTAACCAGTGGAATTTCAGAAGTTGAGGGTGCTCCATCACTGAAGGTCTTTAAGAAGAGATTGGACAGCCAGTTATCTGAAATTGTATAGGTTCTCCTGCTTGAGCAGGGGGTGGATTAGAACAGGGGTCACCAACCTTCTGGACCTCAGGGACCACTATATTCATAATTTTAAACCCTGTGGACCACTAATTTGAATTAGTGACAGGATGGGGTCCTTCAGGCACTTAACTTAGCCACCTGTTAGAGGGGAGAAGCGCCCGGGGTCAACCCTAGGTTTGCTCTCCATTGCAGCTAGAAATCTCAAATACGGCCAAGAATGAATGTTTGTCTTGTAGCCAGCCCGGATGCTGGATCGGCCCCCTGCAAACACTGTCTTTTGAGGAGCCCGGCCGAAGTTTTGCTCACCGCTCACTGAAGCGCTGGGACTCTCAGGAAGGGAGGGAGGGAAGAGCTGGAGATACTAAACAGGCAGCCAAGCTAAGTGCCTGAAGGACCCCATCCCATCAGCGAGCAAGAGTAATTGCTTCGGCGGGCTGTATCCGGCCCAGGGGCCGTAGCTTGAGGACCCCTGATTTAGTGCAATATAAAAAAAATGCAAAAAAATTTCTGCGGACCACCAAACTTTTCCCACGCACCACTGGACTAGAAGACTTCCAAGATCCCAACTAACTTTATTATTCTGTATTTTGAATGCAACTGCGGATGGCAAACAGGTTGCATCCAATTTCCAAAAGTCCCAGATTCACAGAATTGTGGAATTGGAAGACACCACAAAGACAATCTATTTCAATATTTTGCAGTGTGCAAGAAAACCAATTGGTCCCTTCTTCATAATATTCAATGATGGGCATCCCATAACTTCCACCAGCCAAATTTCCACTCACTGGTCTACAGATCTTTCTGTCAAGAAGTATGGTTATCTTTTACAGTGAAATGAATCTCGTGAACTGCCATAGACCTCGACTTACAACCCCAACCCAAAATCTCCACTCCTAAGCAAGCCAGTTGTTAAACGAGTTCTGCCCCCATGTTACCACCTTTGTTGCCGTTGTTAAGTGAATGACTGCAGTTGTTAAGACCCAGTTGTTTTTTTGTTTGTAGAAACAGACTGAATCAATGCGTGAACAGTGTGGTACCTGGGTGTCACATACATTCTAATGCACGTAAAACTGATAGTTAATCATAATTATTACTTTCAATCAACTTATGTTTTTTCTAATAATAATAGACATTAATATTAGGTTGCAATCTACCGTTATTCAATTATTCCACGTCTTCTCTTGTTGTTACTTTTATTTTATCATATAAAAATGTATACACTAATAAAAAAAACTTGGGGGAAAAAAGACACAGTTGTTAATTAAAAGTAGCTTCGCCGTTAGCTTTGCTAGTCAAAAGGTCAGAAAAGGGGACCACATAACCCGTCATAAATATGAGACTGTTGCCAACTGTCCGAATTTTGATCACATCGTAGCATGGGGATGATGCAAGGCAACAGTCGGAAGTGTAAACACAGTGATTAGTCTTTTTTTTCAGTGCTGTTATTAACTGTGAACAATCACTAAACAAAGTCAAGGACTACCTATATGTACAATATTTCATGAGGATCACCATTTTCCTTCTTAGATAGCAAAGATTTACTGAGTATCTAACATGTTCACGGAAATAGTTTGGGTTGATCCTAGCTGTATTGCACAAGCGTAGCTTTAAAAATATTCCAGCACCTGTGTTAAATCATAAACCCCAAGAAAAACACCTGTATTTCTTTTCCTCAGAAATCAGATTTGTTTGTTCCCTATTTCAGTTTCTTGAATGCTTGGAGAAAAACTTCGTGGTTGTGAATCTCTCGTCTAATAATATTAAGTATCGGTTTGATTTAGTCACAAGCTCTTGACAAATAAAGAGAATCCTAACTGGGTGATCAAAATGCCACAGAAGGGGGGGAAAAAGAAAATAAAGGAATACAAACCTAGGAAATATTTAAAATCACGAGGTTAAACACTCGGCGTCACAGGAAACGATGGAAGGATGCCACTAATATCCCCAATGGGGCATTTCTCTGCAAAGAACGTTACTAATAAGAAATCAGTGTAGCCCTTTGTATAATGATGCTATAAACCCTCATGCCAAAAAAAAAAAATCAATATAAAGTCTCCAATATACTTCTGGAAGAATTTGGAGGGATTATTTTTTTTTTACACACAGAATGAACGTGGTGTGTTATATTTTGAGAAGCACAGCAAAAAATAAAAAATAAAACACTTCAATGCTCTCGAAGTGGAAGGAGGCTATAAAAATAGAAGCCACGTTTACAAACCCAACACTGTTCCCTATCCTTCTCTGAACAGTTATTATTCAATAATTTTACGCGCCTGCTCACTTCAGTAAGGGTAAACCGAGCCCTCAAAACGGGGGTGTCAAACTCGATTTCATTGAGGGCCGCATCAGGGTTGTGTTGGACCTTGGGGGAGGGAGGGGCAGGGAGGATGTGACCAGCTCGATGTCACTCATATCGGGGGCGCCTTTCGTAGTCTGAGCGCTCTGCCAGTGAAAACAGATTCCTGAGCTCCGTTTTCGCTGGCAGGGGGTTGCAGGAGGCCATAGCAGCAGAAAACAGAACTCAGGTGCCTGTTTTCACCGGCAGAGGGTTGCAGGCCGGTCTTTCACTGTTTCTAGGGCAGCCCTGCTGGCCAGATCTAAATAAATTTCCCTTTACAAGATACAAGACAACTGAACCCACAACATAGGGAATGAAATAGAACAAGTTTTATTACTGTAACACGCTCTACATGGGGCTGCCCTTGAAGAGTGTTCAAAGACTCCAGCTGGTCCAGAACGCAGCCGCGCGAGCGATCGTGGGTGCACCCAGGTACACCCACATCACACCTATCCTCCGCGAGCTGCACTGGCTACCCATTAGTCTCCGGATCCGCTTCAAGGCGCTGGTCGTTACCTGTAAAGCCCTTCATGGCATCGGACCTGGGTACCTGAGAGACCGCCTCCTGCCGATCACCTCCCATAGACCGATTAGATCACACAGGTTAGGTCTTCTCCAGAGTCCATCTGCCAGCCAATGTCGGCTGGCGACTCCCCGGGGGAGAGCCTTCTCTGTTGCAGCTCCAGCCCTCTGGAATGATCTCCCCGTGGAGATCCGGACCCTTACTACCCTCCCGGCCTTCTGCAAAGCCATTAAGTCCTGGCTGCTCCAGCAGGCCGGGGGACTTTCAAAATATCCATCCTGTTGTGTATTTTAATATGTTGTTTTGTGTATTATCCCCTCCCTTGTTTTATTGTAAGCCGCCCGGAGTCCTTCGGGAGTGGGCGGCATACAAGATCAATAAAACTAAACTAAGTTTTCATCTAAAAATAAATAAATGGATTTACAGCTATTTGAAATAGGTGTGGTGGTCTTGTGGTTCAGTCGCTAAGTCATGTCTAGCTCTTCATGAGCCCAATGGAGCAGGGGTCAACTTTGACAACTTTAAGACTTGTGGACTTCAACTTCCAGCTTTTCTGGCTGAAGATTTGTGGGAGTTGAAGTCCACGTCTTTTTTTTTTTTGTCAAAAAGTTTTTTTTTAATCTCTTACATACAGTAACAGGTATACATTCACATAGTTATTTATTTATATTTATCACTTTTGCACATTTATTTTTCCATATAAAATATACATTCTGGGTTGCTTTGCTTACCATCCTATACCCTACTTTTTCTTTCTTTTCTACCTCCTCTACTTTCTTCTTTCCTCCTCTCCTTTCCCTTTCCTTCTTCCCTTGCCTCTCCCCTACTCCTCTCTTATTCTTCTCCTCCCTACCCCTCTCTCCTCTTTCTATCCCTTCCAGCCTTCCTCTCCTTTCCTCTTCTTTCCCTCTCCTCTCTTCTCTTCCTCTCTTTTTCTATTGTTGTGGTTGTCACTTTTCATCTCTCCACAAGTCTTAATGTTGCCAAGGTTGGAGACCCCTGCCATGGCCCATAGTACGCCAGACCACCCTGTCCTCCATGGTCACACAAGAGTTTCTCCAAATTCACATTCGTTGTGTCATTGACCCTCTCTAACCATCTCCTCCTCTGCTGTCCTCTTCTCCTCCTGCCTTCCATCTTCTCTTCTCCAAGGGGTCCCCACTTCTCGTTTGGTGGCCAAAGTCTTTGAGCTTCAGCTTCGGTACCTGCCTTTCCCCAAAACACTCAGGGTTGATTTCCTTTAGATGAAGGGTTCTACTACAGAAGCCCAGTTATGGTTAACCAGCCGACACAATTTTGGAACTTCAGGTCACTGTTCAGATTGATTACAGTGGTAATCTGTGACTGGGAAAAACAACAACATTTCTGCTTTTTAATAAATCAGAAACCCAAAGCCATTTCTCCAAAGATAATCTAATGATGCATCTGTGTTGAATGATCTGATGATATTTTAAGGGGGGCGGGGGAGAACATAACAATTTAATTTGTAGTTGTCCTGTCTTATAATTGAGTGCTAAGAAAAGTACAGCAGTGTTCCAATATTTGAGGGGCTGCCACAAAGAAGAGGGGGTCAAACTATTCTCCAAAGCATCTGAAGGCAGAACAAGAAGCAAAGGATGGAAACTAATCAAGGAGAGAAGCAACTTAGAACTGAAGAGAAATTTCCTGACAGTAAGAACAATTAATCAGTGGAACAAAAGTTGCCTCCAGAAGTTGTGAATGCCCCAACACTGGAAGTCTTTAAGAAGATGTTGGATAGCCATTTGTCTGAAGTGGTAAAGGGTTTCCTGCCTAGGCAGGGGGTTGGACTAGAAGACCTCCAAGGCCCCTTCCAACTCTGTTATTCTGTTATATATTGTCTCATTCCTACAAACAGTACACAAAATACACAGGCATTCTTAGAAGCAAAGATACTAACCTTCCTGGCTCTGCATGAGTAAAGTGCAAGCAATAAAACAGCCAAGAGCTATTTTATTATGACTAATAAACTAAACATTAAACAAAACCATGCATTTAGCAAAGCAGCATTACAGTCAGAGAAGCCACAAAGTAATATTATTTTCAGTAATATCGCATTAGTTAATGTACTAGGAGTACATTACAAACTGGCATTGTTTTATGACTTAAAATCTCAACACCAAACTCAAGCCGTTATCTGTATTTTTAAAGAAGAGCGTAATGCTGGAAAAACCTTTCCTGTGTAATAAAAAACCCTGAAAATAAACGGGTCATTTATTACTGGAGTTTTCCAGCCATTCATACAGGGGATCTAAGTAATTCTTTAAACTTGCAAGCAATCAATAACGCCTCTACCCAGTTATCAATGTAAAAGTAATACTCAATTCACAATCCTGTCCTGTTGCCACAAAGATCAACAATCTTTCTTTTTAAAAAAAAAAAAAGTACAGGTACTGTATTTTTAGGAGTATAAGACGCACCCTTTTCCCTCAAAAAAGAGGCTGAAAATCTGGGTGCGTCTTATACACTGAATACAGCACTTTTTGCCTCCCGAACCCCCCCCCCTTCACCAAAATGGCCGTGCAGAGCCTTTAGGAGGCTTCCAGAGTGCTCCTGGGGGCTTGGGAGGGCAGAAATAAGAGAAAAATGGACCATTTTTTGCTCGTTTTTGCCCCACCCACCCCAACTCCCCAGAAGCACTCTACAAGCCTCCTAAAGCCTCTTCAAAATCTTGGTGCGTCTTATACTCTGGTGCGTCTTATACTCCGAAAAATATGGTAAGTCCTTGACTTATAAACCACCAATGAGCCCAAAATTTTTGTAGCTAAGCGAAGCAGATGTTCAGTTAATTTTGCCCCATTTTACGACCTTTCTCGCCACAGTTGTTAAGTGAATTAAAGTGAATATGGCTTCCCTTGATAACTTTGCTTGTCAGAAGGGTGTAAAAAGGGGACCGCGTGATCCCGGGACAAGGCAACCGTCACAAATGTGGGTCCATTGCCAAGCATCTGAATTTTGATCACGCGACCATCAAGGTGCTGCACTGGTCGTAAGTGTGAAAAATGATCATATGCCCCTTTTTTTCAGTGCTGTTATAACTTCGAATTGTCCCTAAATGAACTGTTGTAAGTCGAGAACTACCTCTATTGCTCATTCTCAGCATTTTTATCTTAGACTACCCCATGTGAACAAACTTCAAAATGCAGTCCTGATGGGAAATAAGTAAGTATGTATGTATGTATATGTGTGTGTATATATATGTGTGTGTGTGTGTGTGTGTGTGTGTGTGTGTGTGTATGTATGTATGTATGTGTATATATATATATATATATATATATATATATATATATATATATATAGATATATATATATATATATACATACATACATACATACACACACATATGCATATATATATGTTTATGTTTATTTTCTGAGGTTTTCGCGGGTGTTAGTATGTAGTTCTTTGATTATTCGGGTTTTCTCCCGCATAAAATTGGAGGTGTCTTGGCGACGTTTCGACGAAGTCACATTCGTCATCTTCAGGCTTCGTGCTTCCAGGAGGAAGCACCAAAGACCTACATACTAACACCCGCGAAAACCTCAGAAAACATATATATATATATGTATATGTATATGTATATGTATATGTATATGTATATATATGTATATATACAGGGCGGGGCATAACCTTTTCCTAGGGGGTCACAGCAAGATCGACAGCAGTTTACAACTTCCGCGACACCTCATTTTAAAGCCCATAAAAAACTGAATTGAATGAGCTATTAAATGTTAAATTTGCTTTAAGAATGGCTGGAAAATTCGATTCGGAAGAACAAAGGATCATTGACAGAATAAAATGCATTGCCTTTCGAGAGGCTCGCGATGCTGGAGCGACGTTTATCAATCGAAAATGGATTGCAAACAAATTGAAACGTCATCCGGATTGGGTTACTGATAATTGGAACAAAACAGCCCAAGAATGTTTCACAAAATTTGGAGAAGGGCGTCCTCTGCAACTGTCCCAAGAAAGCAAAGCCATCATTGCAACTGGCAGTCGCAAACAACGAAAAGGAAACCGAAAAGTGGCCCAAGAAATCCTTCAAATTCGTGGAAAACGAGTTGATCAAAGGACAATCGGCCGATATCGAGAACGAGAAGGTTTGAAGCCATTCCACGTCATTTGCAAACCATTGAAAACTCAAACACACGTTCAAGATCGGCTTTGGTTGTGCGATTGGTTGTCTGAATGGACCGAGGAAGATTTTCTTCATTTGGCGCCATCTGACGAATTCTTCGTTTATGCCATTCGAAAACCGAATTTCCAGAACGATCGAATTTGGGCTAAAGACGTCGACGACATCGCCAAACATGAACGATATCGACAAATCGTTCGCAATCCGACTTGCATCGGGATTTTCGTCATTTTCACAGCCAAGAAACTGCATTGGGTTTTGAAGGATAAAGGGGAATCCTGGGATGGCAGTTATTTCCGTGAGAAAATTTTATTGGAGAATGTCATTCCATTTCTCAGTGATCCAGACAATGTCTTGGTGGTTGGTGAGGCTGTCTTTCTTCATGACAAAGCTCCTTGCATGCGTGCAAATGCGACTCAGCAATTGTTAAAGGAAAACAATGTCGAATTTTGGGGCAATGACGTCTGGCCGGGAAATTCGCCAGATCTCAATCCGGCAGAGAACATTGGGGCCATAATTAAGGATGAAGTGGAAGCTCTGATGATTCAGGAGCAAGGTCAAAATCGATATTCGGTTGAAACTTTGAGAATGAATTTGGAAACTGTGTTGAAAAATCTGGAAAATCGAACGGAACTGTTTGAAGATTTGTTGTGTTCTTATCCACCTCGTTTGAATGCTGTTCGAAGGGCTAATGGTGGTCATACTGACTATTAAATCGTGTCAATAAACTCAGTTTTTGATGGGCTTTCGAATGGTGTATGAATTATTTGTGTTGTTATTACAAGTGTTGCTGTGACCCCCTAGGAAAAGGTTATGCCCCGCCCTGTATATATATATATATGTATATATATGTATATATATGTATATATGTATATATGTGTGTGTATATACGTGTGTGTGTGTGTGTGTGTGTATATATATAATATTATATATATATATATATATATATATATATATATATATATATATATATATATATATATATATATATATATTTGCGCAGATGTCATTGCTCATCACGATCAGGAGAGCAATGTGAAGTTTACAATTTCACCAAAGGATGGGAATGAAAGCAGTTGGCCACACATCACCGTCAGAACCAAACTACAATCCAGATTATTTCTATTTCTTTAGAACCTGGCAGTCAATTCCAACTCATAGTTTGCCTACAAAAATGAGTGAGATGGAAAAGACACGCAAAAGTGAAGCACTATCAGCTCGTCCAAGTGGAAAGTGATCCCTCGCCAAGGAGAAAAGCTTGTGTTGGTGGAGGGCTCCTTCTGGAAGGACACAAAAGCACCCATTTGTCACCCTGACATGGGTGCTGTCTTGTAGGTGCCCAAATTCAAGATGTGACACAAGGCTCACCGGACCACAGCCAGTTCCTATACATCCACACGGACACCAATGGGTCGAATGGTGTGATGTCCAACATAGGAAGAGGGACATCATGGCCATGGGAAGGAGGATGAAGGGTCTTGAAGCCGAGGTGATGTTTTCATCAATATTTCCTGCTGGAGGCAAAGCCAGCAGGAGGAAAACTCGACAAGCAAACGCCTGGTTACAATGTTGGAACAAGCAACAGAGAGAGGTTGAGATTTTTCAACAATGGAAGAAACTTCAGGGAAGACAGTCTGCTTTGCAGAGAATTAATTTCACTAAGGAGAAAAAATACATCTTTGTACCCCGTTTTCCTGAAAATATTGGGCTTTTCAGCGCATGCGCTAAAATAAGTCCTCCCCCGAAAATACCATATTTTTCAGAGTATAAGAGGCTCCGAAGTATAAGACACACCTAGTTTTTGGGGAGGAAAACAAGGGGAAAAAATCTGCCTCTGCCTCCCAGCAATTTGCCTCCTTGCGACAAACAGTACAGATAATATACACTGTTTGTGGTGTTACATTTCAGACTATACTTGTACAGATGCTCTTAAAATTGAAGTGGCTTTCTGGAAGTGTAGCTATTCTCTGCTATTTAAAAGAGGATACAATAGCACTGGGCCTCTTCAGATCAAGCATTTATTTTAAAAAGCTTCTTCATTTTGTTAAGTTGTCTAGAACAATAATAAAGCAGTCTTTAAAAAATAAGTCTAATAATTTCAACATTCTATAGGCATTCATAGTTATTAACTTACCTCCTTGCAGCAAACAGCCTGATTAGCACAAGATAAAGAAAATCTGCTTTTGCCTCCCAGCAATTTGCCTCCTGCAGCAAACAGCAAGTTTCACTTTCTGATCATCAGCTGTTTCAGGCTGCAGGGATTGCCATGGCCTATTGCCATTTGCTGCAAGTGGTTAAGTCGCTGGGAGGCAAAGGCCAAAGAGTTGGGGCCAGTGGGTGGGCGGGGCTATATCCAGTGTATACGCACCCAAATTTTCTTACTCCCCAAAAGCAAGCCCGCCCCGAAAATATCGCAACACAGCAACAGCCACGAGGTGACCACGCTCGCCGCCTCCCGCACCTCAAAATAATAAGAGCTCCCTGAAAAATAAGGCCAAGTGCTTATTTCGGGGGGGGGGGGGTTTCAAAAGAAAATAAGACCCTGTCTTATTTTGGGGAAAACACGGTACTAGTTTTACAAAAGAAACACGGAAAGATATAAAGAAGAAAGCGAGAGGCATTGTCCCCATTAGATGTTCATACCAAAGTACGGGCTGAATCTCATGGGGCACAATGGCAAGGATTAAATGTAATAAGAATTACACAAACCCTGAGGTATTGTGAATCTGGAATGAATCTACCTCAGTAAGGTTCTCTGAATTCATGGTGCTTCAAGTAGAGAAAGCATCTGGATTAAATTAAACAGGCTAATTACCAGGAGGGACCTCTTGGTAGGAGTTTGTTACAGATAAGCTAATCAGTCAGAAGAAGTAGATAAAGCCAATTACTGAAGCTTCGCAGTAAACCATGAAGTGGTTGCGATAGGAGGTTACCAAGGCCGCCTTAGAAGGCTGATTTCTGCCAAAAAACAACATGCCCAATAGATTTTTCATTGAGTTGGTGAAACTTTTCTCTATCAAAAGATAAATAAGGTAAAAAGTACACAGTGGCTATAATTTACTCTTGTTTTCGGGAAAGATTGTGAGATGACACACGACGTTCTTATTTGCACACCTACGGTAGAACAGGTCCACAAATGCTTGGCTAACCTCAATCAGATAACTAGCGTTATGGGCTCGACATCAAGTCCGAGAGAAGTTGCTTATTAGGTACCACCGGAATATTTCTCGGGGTCAAACACTACGATGGTACAAAATTGGGTGTGGGTCAGAGGTGATAAACAGCTGGTTTGTATTGGTTTGGGCAAACCGGTAGCTCCAGTTGGCCCCGCCGACACGCCCCTGCCCCGTCCTGTCCTTTATTTCCTGATTTCTAGCTCATCTCAATCGCGCAGCACAGCTGATTCCCCTCCCCTTGCTGTTCTACTTACCGTTGCTGACTTGGAAGGTAAGCAGCTGAGCTTCTAAATGCTCCATTTTCAGCATTGTACGCGTGCACAAGAAGCGTGTGCGTGCACAAAGCATGCGCTCACCGAACCGGTTGTTAAACCGGCAGCATCCCACCACTGGTGTGGGTGGCTATCGACTTAACTAGCACCCAAGATGACATCACGCGATTGTAATCTTAACCTGAATGGGTAGGAAGGCTGGTCCAAGAGGAACAAGATACCATCAGCAGAATGTACAATCTTACATTTAGGGAGGGAAAAAATGTAGGGCACATTCGCATGAGGAGAGTGTTGTCGCTTGGAAAGACTGCATCGAAGCGCATAGGTGTGACCACTAATAATGAACTGAACATTTGCCAACAATGGGAGATACCTGGTGGAAAGGTTGAGAAACACTGGCCTAGAGAGTGTTCGCCAATGGGTATGTGCAAATACTCAAGGAAACGCAACGTGCAAAACCACCCTTCCCCAGACCAAGATGGCATTCGGCCAAGAGGTTGCACAAACTTCACAGCCAGAGAGCACTTTGTGTAGAGCAAGGAAATCTGATTAAGCAAGGAAGCCAAAGAGGCAATCAATAAACAGGCCAGCTAAGTTCGCTGACATTTCATTCAATGAAACAACGATGACATACAAAAGTTGTGCGTTCGTCAATGGTTTTGGTGCCTCGCTAATCTCGTAAAAAGCTTCCGTTTCGAAGAGCAAAAAGCGCCGGTCGCTCCGATGAAAAAGCAAACTCTTCAGACACATATTTGGAAGCAAATCTTGTTTAAGTTGCCTTCGACTTGGGAATGTACAGGTATATTTCGTGTTTATCCCTGGCATGGCAAGGACAAAGACGCAATAGTTCTGTCATAACCGTTACCTCCGTAGATGTTCTAGGTTCTATCATATCTCAAGGCCTAAAATGGACACCTAACATCAAAAACGTCATCAAAAAAGCACAACAAAGAATGTTCTTTCTGCGCCAAGTCAGGAGGCTCTAACTGCCCAAGGAGCTGCTGATTCAGTTCTACAGAGGAATGATTGAGCCTGTCATCTGCACCTCCGTAACTGTCTGGTTTGGCTCCGCAACCCAACAAGACAGACATGGACTTCAGATGATAATCAGATCTGCAGAAAAAACAATGGCTGCCAACCTGCCTTCCATCGAGGACCTGCACACTGCAAGAGTCAAAAAGAGGGCTGTGAAAATATCTACAGACCCTTCGCATCCTGGGTGTAAATTGTTTCAACTCCTACCCTCAAAACGACGCTATAGGGCACTGCACACCAAGGCAACTAGACAGAGGAATAGTTTTTTTTCCCAAACGCCATCCCTCTGCTAAACAAATAATTCATAGTCAAACTATTTACTAAGTCTGCATTACTATTAATCTTCTGCATTTTACAATTTGCACTTGAACCTAGGTTTTTAATGTCTACTTGATTTCAGATGATGTGTCTCTATGTGTGTATATGTGCACACACACACACACACAAATATAAATAATGTAAAACTGCTACAAAGTAATCTAATTACTAACAGAATAACAGAGTTGGAAGGGAACTTGGAGGTCATCTAGTCCAACCCTCTGCTGAGGCAGGAATCTCTATGCTATTTCAGATGGTTCACCGACAAAAGAGCGAATGAAAAAACCACGCCCGACTAAACCGGTGACAAAACCGCGAGTTCTAAAGCGCTCCGACGAATGAGCGCTGAATCTCGCCGACAACAGCGCGGCGACAGAAGCATGCTGTAAAACTAAACCTAACCCTAACCCTAAACGTAACACTAACCCTAAACCTAACCCTAAACCTAACCCTTACCTTAACTTCTCCAATCTCTTCTTAAAAACCTCCAGTGTTGGAGCATTCACAACTTCTGGAGGCAAGTTGTTCCACTGATTGATTGTTCTGTTAGGAAATTTCTTCTTAGTTCTAGGTTTCTTCTCTCCTTGATTAGTTTCCATCCAATCCTTCTTGTCCTGCCCTCGGGTGCTTTGGAGAATAGCTTGATTCCTTCTTCTTTGTGGCAACCCTTCAAATATTGGAACACTGCTATCATGTCACCCCCTACTAAAGAAACTACACTGATAAAGGCCAAATTCTAAATATCTATTACATTTTAAAGCTCGCCGAGCTGGCAAAGAGGCAAAACACAATTAAAAATTTCTGGATAAATTGCAATTAAAATATAGATTTCCTACAATAAAACTTGCCTTGCAAAATTCAATCATAACCACTCCATGCCTTTGGGATAATAATTGATCCCAAAGGACTAGAAAGAACTAGTAAAAGCTCTCCCTTCCTTCCAAAACCTTTATAATTTCATACATTATACATTCCCTAATAATAAAAGGATTAATTAAAAGGCCCACAACAAATCCAGTGGTATGTTGTGTTTTCTTTCTATTCGAGAATTTCATACAGAGAGACAATCCAGCCTACTAACTATTGGCGGAAACGAAAAAGGCCTGGAGGAACGTTGTCCGTGGGATTGCGATGGGTCAGACACAACTTCGCAACTAACAACACCACCTCCACACCTGTATGCAGACAGAAAATCTGCTCCTGTTACTCCTTCAACAATATACCAGTCCAATTCTTTTTAAAAAAAAGAAAAAAAGAAATTGCAATATCATCCCAGCCACTGTGAAGAAACAGTGAAATTCATTCCGTGCTGTATAACTTTGCTATCACAAACAGCCTGAGGGAAGCACATCTATTTTCAGATTAATAGGATCACTTTATCAACACGGGGAGGCCGACTTGGAAACCTCATCTGGAAGAGGGAAATTACAACATCTAAGTAAAACAATAAAAGTTCTCGTATATTAAATCATCACACGCTTCCTCCTATCCTTTTCCACAGCCTCCAAAATAATTATTCAAATGGTAAACAATCATATTTAGGATGGCTTCATGTTTTATGATCTCACTACATTAGGTTATCCATTTAATAATCCTAAAGTACTCAAATGTATTTTAAAAAACGACCTGTTAGAGAACCCAAGGAAGGTCTCAGATCAAAATAGGCTATACAAGTCGCCCTTGACTTACGACAGTTAGTTTAGTGACCATTCCAAGTTACAACGGCACTGAAAAAAGTGACTCATGATCATTTTTCACTCTTATGACCACTGCAGCATCCCTATGGTCATGCGATTTATATTTTGGATGCTTGACAACTGTTTCATATTTACGACGGTTGCAGTGTCCCGGGGTCATGTGTTCCCCTTTTGCAACCTTCCAACAAGCAAAGTTAACGGAAGTCACTCCCTGCTTTCGCCCACACATTCGCTCATTTAATGCGTGGGCAAATGCTCATTTGTGTGGGCATTTAATGCGCGGGCAAATGCTCGTTTGTGTGGGCATTTAATGCATGGGCAAATGCGTGGTTCGTTAAGTGCACATGAGGTATCTCAGGGTGGGGAAGGCCTAGGGCAGGGGTGTCAAACTCAAAACCCGGGACCGGATCCAGCCCGCGAGGTGCTTGGATCTGGCTCACGAGTCTAACCTGAAAATAGCGAAGGATTGGCCTGAAGTGACTCTGCCAGTGAAAACGGAATTCTCCCAAGCTCAGTTTTCACTGTCAGAGGGTTACAGGAGGCCATTCCAGCTGAAAATGGCGCTTAGGAGCCTGTTTTCACTGGCAGAGCGCTTGGGCCATTCAATTTTGCCACTACTAAGGTTGTTGGACGAGCAGGTACAAAAACAGCCAGGAAAGTGATTGAAGCCTTGGAAACAGATCCCTCATCAGTCAACAGGAATGCTGACTTACCCCTTGCTTATTCAAAATTGAATGTTTTTTTTTTTGCTACCGTTCCTGCTCCCACCCACCAGACCCCTCATGCGCTATTAAAATTACGCAGCCACATTAAAAGTATTAATGCATAAAATCAAAACCTCATTGTCCTAAATTTTCAAAACGTAAGAATAGCTTACATTTCAGTACCGTTTCCTTTGCTCGTTTTATGTTTTATTGTTGCTAATTTGCCCTCGTGGCATTTGGAGAATCAAAGCAAAGAAAGGCTATTATTAATTTTTACAGCTGAGCCAGCCATTTCAGAATCACTACATTTCCCCAGCTTATCCTCCCGGAACTTAAAAAATGTTACTTTTAATAATCCCGTCCTGTAAGTGATTTAACCAAATTAAAAGCACCACTGCCAAATCGGTTTCAAACTCACCCTGGATGAGAGCAACATATGGGAGAACATATTTTTCAAATAATATCTCCCCCACCCCACCCCCTTCCATTTCTTCAAATGTTTACTTCATTATTAATTGGCTCACATATCATAAGGACTACGGTTCTTCTTCATTTAAGTCCCTCCTTAAAAACTGAGACACCATCTCGGCTCTCGCACAATTCTTCGACCAAAGCAAAATGGCAAAAAAAAAAAAAAAAATTTAAAATGGAATAAAATAAAATCTGCTGTCTGCCAATTCTTTCTTTAAAGCAATGGTAAGAAGCAAAATTTTCCTTAGGGGTGTCCATTTTCTGCACCCTCGGAATTCTCTTTATATTATTTGGAAAAATAAACCAGCCACCCCTTGATATCCTGGTATTCCTAAGGTAACTACAGGGGCATCGACATCCAAGCCCACACAGTAAGTTCACGAAGAAGAGAGAGAACAGCGAAAGGGAAAACAAATCCTTCATTCGTTCGCTGGTTCATTTATTCATATATTCATTCATATGGTTTTTTTCCTAATACATCTGTGATAAAGAAGGCGGGTATTTTTCGAGTATGAGACGCACCAAGATTTTGAAGAGGCAAATTTAAAAAAAAAAAGTTTTTTGCACTCTGCAGACCTCCCAAAATCAGCCCCGTTTTCATGAAAACAGTCCCGTTTTTTGTCAAAAAAAGGGGCATGCATAGCCTTTAGGAGCTTGTAGAGTGCTCCTGGGGGCAAAAAACGAGCAAAAAAAGGCATGCATAGCCTTTAGGCGGCTTATAGAGTGCTTCTGGGAGCTGGGGGGTGGCAAAAACGAGCAAAAAACGGCCTGTTTTTCACTCATTTTTGTCCTCCCCAGCCCCCAGGAGCACTCTGGAAGCCTCCTAAAGGCTATACCCAGCCATTTTTGCAAAGGGGGTGGGGTTTGGGGAGACAAAAAATGCTGTATTCAGTGTATAAGATGCACCCAGATTTTTACCCTTTTTTTTGAGGGAAAAAGGTGCGTCTTATACTCCGAAAAATACGGTAGTTCTCAACTAGAAAAAGTCACATCGTTTTCGCACTGAGAACCACTGCAGCATTCCCACGGTCCAAATTCAGACACTTGGCAACTGACTCATATTTATGATGGTCGTAGTGTCCCCTTTTGTGACCTTACGACAAGCCAAGTCAATGAAGAAGCCAGATTCACTTCACAACGGTGTTACTAACTTAACAACTGCAGCGATTCCCCTTAACAGCTCTGGCAAGAAAGGCGGTAAAATGGGACAAATTTCACTTAACAGCTGTCACACTTAGTTCAATGAGTTGGGCTCGCTTGTGGTTGTACGTTGAGACCTGTGTGGTGGCCCGCCAGTGGGCAGAGGAGCTGGTGGCAGACTCAGACAGTGGAGCAGTTGGGGAGGAACCATGACCAGTCCTGGAGTCTGGGGAAGGCTCTCTGAGTCGGAGACAGAGACGGGGCCAGGGCCATCCAACAGTTACCAGCTGCCTTCAGAGTCGGAGATCAGTGGGGCAGAAGAACAGCTGGACCCTGTTCCCAGTGTGCGCATGTGCAGAGCTGCCAGGAGAACAGCTAAGGAACAGCGGGCGACTCGGGGGTAAAGCCACCGGTGGATGGTGAATGGCCCCTCCCAGAGGGAATAAAGAGGAGCAAAAGAGGAATGGAGTTTGCAGGAGACAGTTAGTTCAATTCATTGGGGTGAAGATCTGTTCCTGACTTCTTGTTAAGTAATTGCTGCTACAGCGTGGAGTTTGGAAGATATCGGCTTGGCAGCTCTCCAAGCCTGATAAAGGTCTGTAGTTGCGAAATCTCTGGAAAGACTGTTGGCCGGGACTTTGCTGGAGAGGAATTCCCATTAACCTAAATAAAAGAGATTTTATCGGGACAAGGAGTTGGCTTCGTGATTTTGGGAAGCCTCAGAACAGCCTGCTGCTTTTGGATCTACTGCAAATTGCAACTTAGAAAGTATGGCGGCCACATCGGGACTGAATAGGCTGTGACATTAGCAGAAGTTGCATCCCCTTTACAAAAAAAGTGAAACTTAACTGTTTTTTTTGGGGGGGGGGAAATTAGGGGGGAATAATTTTTACTGGTTTAGACAAAGGAAGTATATAAACACCGATGGACTGTTTCTGAAGTGAGCAATTTACTTCTCAGCCAGGAAATATGGCGCCTATATAAGAAGTGCAATAAAAAACGGGCAGACAATTAAAATTGTGGAGTGAATGTTCTACTTGTACCGTGCAAATTTATATTTAGATTCACCGGCGAACCAACAAAGGTCCCTTGTCCTTCGGCTGCATCTCACGGAATGAGATAATCAGCAGAGGCTCACTGAAAATTGCTCAGAAGAATCCACGAGTACCAGTAACGCAGAGAGACCATTAAACGAAAGACAAATAATAAATCACCTTAATAGCTTTGTTGAGTGCCGAAACGGCAACCTTCAGTAATTAAGAGGGGTATTAAATCATTCCACCTGAAGTATGAATAATCTTTGGCTTTGATACTACTAAAGCAGAATTCCAAATGCAAAGAGAGGAAAAGGTATTTCCCAAAATGTATGGCAGGGGTGTCAAATTCAAGGCCCGCGGGTCACATCCGGCCCGCGGGCCACATCCGGCCCGCGGGACGCCTAAATCTAGCCTGTGGGGCCGACCAGGAAATGGCAAAGGACTGGCTCGCGGTGCCTCAGGCAGCCAAAACGGGGTGCGGGGAGCCGCACATGCCCCCCCACGCCCCATTTTGGTCGGCAAAGTGTTGCAGGAGGCCGCCCAGGCTGAAAACTGGGGTGGGGGTGGGGCAGCAGGGTGCTGTAGGAGGCGTCCGTCCCATTTCCCCACCCCCACAGCCAGCACGCAGAGAAGAACTACAATGCTGAGAGACTAATGGCCCTTCCCAGAGGGAATAAAGAGGAGCGAAAGGGGAGTGGAGTTTGCAGGAGACAATTAGTTCAATTCATTAGGGTGAAGATCTGTTCCTGACTTCTTGCCAAGTATTTGCTGCTACAGCGTGGAGTTTGGGAGATATCGGCCTGGCAACTCTCCAAGCTTGATAAGGTCTGTGGTTGGAAATTCACCCTTGAAAGACTGTTTGCCGGGAGTTTGCTGGATGTGAATGAGAAGACTTCACGTTAGCTTAATAAAAAGAGGTTTTGTCGGACAAAGAGTCTGCTTCATGATTTTGTGAAGCTTAGGTGAGAACAGCCACTAAAAATCAAGCTTGAATCCAAGGAGACTTTATGGTCTTGGGTCTGTGGCCATCAGGACATGCTAAGGGAATAAAATGGGACCTTATTTACACTGTACCTAAAGACAGCAATGCTGAATGACGGATGGAATTTGCTCAGCATAGATCCCGTCTACGTGCTAAACTTATTAAACGCTTCCATACACTTAACACATTCAATACGTTCCTGGTGTATTTAATATTATCCAGATATATTCCATTTTCTTTGTTAACTGCGTTTGTCCCCTAGGGGGAAAAAACCCACAAGTTAAACTGTAAATATAGAAGCGGGATCTGGGAACAACTTTCGTAATGTTTAAAAATAATCAATCAATCAAGGAAGATAGGAAGGAAGCATTCTGGTGCTGTTTCTAGCCTAATCTTTATTGCCCTGCTTACAGAAACTGCCTCTCCAGTTAACCCTTATTACCATTGTAACAACTAAGGCGAAGTGCCCATCGACCTGAGTGACATTGATTTGGCCATGCTCACATGATCACCGAGCCCCGGTTCACTAACAAATGTGCACTCGACAAAAGCGCGCCAACGAAACCGCGGCGACAAAAAACGCGAGTTCGAAATCGCGCCGAAAAATGAGCGCAGAAGCGCGCCAACAACAGCGCGCCGACAAAAGCGTGCCTTCAATGAACAAGTAATAACAACCGAATAACCCTAACCCTAAACAGAACCCTGAACCCAACTCTTACCTTAACTGAAATCACGCTTTTGTGGGCGCAGTTTTGTCGGCCCGTTGTTGTGGGTGCATGTATGACGTTGCGGTTTTTGTCGCCGCGGTTTCATCGGCGCGCTTTTGACGTGCGCACATTTGTCAGGTCACGCCGAGCCCCACCTACCCAGCTGGTCATTAGGGCAGAGAACTGGTTGGTAAATTATTTGAATCCCACCACTGCTTTGGAGCTGTCACTTTCTCACTCCAACCTATCTCACAGGGATGTTTTTGTGGGGAAATAAAGAGAAGGGAACACTAGATATGTCACCTTATGTTGTAGAACCAAAAGCAAGATATAAATCCAACAAATAAATGAACCCTACTGTCATACAACTATTGAACATTTCAAAGGAAGAGCTGAAGGGAAGGGAAGGAAAGGAAAGGGAAGGAAGAAGGGAAGAGAAGAAAAGGAAGAAAAGAAAGGCAAGGCAAAGCAAGGAAAGGAAAGGAAAGAGAAGGGAAGGAAGAAGGAAAGGAAAGTTTCATTTCCATCCTTTTATAGATGTAGTCAGAAATATGGAATGTTTAAAACACTATTTCGCTTTACCAAACATCACAGTCCAAATTAGTACAAATTATTTGCTTACTTTATCACCAAGTTGCATTTAGAGACATGTCGAAATCAATGCCTCTACTAACAATCACAGCATTCAAACTTCAGATTTTCAATTAAAATCTATCTATCTATCTATCTATCTATCTATCTATCTATCTATCTATCTATCTATCTATCATTTATCTCATCTATCTATCTCATCTATCATCTATCTCATCTATCTATCTATCTATCTATCTATCTATCTATCTATCTATCTATCTATCTATCTATCTATCATCTATCTATCTATCTATCTATCAGAAGTCTACCATATTAACCACACATTTCCCAATCTTGGATTATCCTACAGAAATGGCAACAAGAGAGTTTAGATAAGCCTTGACATTTATATGAAAACCTCATTTGTTTGGCTCGAAGTTAACAATGTAATTTAAGACCTATCATCTCCACAGCAATTTCTGTTTTTTTTTAGGGATGTGGCCGAGTTATTGTTTGAAACAAAACCTTTTTATTGAAAAGCCCACATGATGTAACCCGGTGCTCAAAAGAAATATCACCTATAATTCAAGGGGAAGGCTGGTTGAGGGCCTCCAGCTAGTTAAATCATCTTCGGTTTACGACTTAGTGAGCTAAGTACAATATAGTATACAAAAACATGAAATAGGTTTTTCAAATCAGAAGAGCTACATTTATACAAGCTTTCTAAGGAAAAACTGGACAACTGCTTCATACTTTGAATGAAGCTGGTCAATTTTTATTTTGTATGAAGCTGGCCAACTCTGATTTTCTTCTTACTGTTCACGATATTTAATATTGCCCTGTGCAACTTCTAGTCCACATGAACTCCAAAATATAATCAATACTAGGCTAATGGCACCGGATTCTGCAATTTGCATTTCTTGCACTATCCTCTGTATTCTATGTATCAGGGTGAGGTAATAATAATGGCAGTCCTCAACCTGCAACTATTTAGTAATTGTTTGAAGCCACAACTGCACTGGGAACATGTAAACCATTTTCCCACCACAAGTTTTAAATGTCAGCGTTACAGGTGGTCCTTGACTTACGATCATAATCGAGCCCCAAATTTCTACTGCTGAGGGAGACGTTTGTTAAGTGAACTTTTGCCCCGTTTTACCACCTGTCTTGACACATTTGCTAAGTGAAACCAGCGCAGCTGTCAAGCTAGTAGCACGATTGTTAAGTGAATCTGCCTTCCCCGTTGGACTTTGCTCGTGGAGAAGGTCGCAAAAGGGACGACAATTCTGCAACCGTCATAAATATGAGCCAGTTGCCAAGCATCTGAATTTTGATCACGTGGCCGTGGGGAGGCCGCAACGGTCGTTAAGTGTGAAAAACGCTCCTAATTCACTTTTTTTTCCCAGAAACTTCCAACGGTCACTAAACGAACTGTCGTAAGTCGAAAACTACCAGTAGGCTACCCACGACTGCAGAGACGCCGCAACAGTCGTGAATGTGAAACACGGTCACAAGTCACTTCCTTTCATGCCGTTATAACTTTGAACTGTCACTAAACGAGGACTACCTGTATTGCAGTAAGAGCCCAAATTACTCTTAAGTAGAAAAAGAACTTCCTCAAAATATTGACATCTTATCAATGTTGTTGTTGTTAGTTGTGAAGTCGTGTCCGATCCATCGCGATCCCATGGACAACGTTCCTCCAGGTCTTCCTGTCCTCTACCATCCTCCAGAGTCCATTTAAGCTCATGCCAGCTGCTTCGGTGACTCCATCCAGCCATATCATTCTCTGTCGCCCCCTTCTTCTTTTGCCCTCCATCATTCCCAGCATGAGGCTCTTCTCCAGGGAGTCCTTCTTCTCATTAGGTGGCCAAAGGATTTGAATCTCCTCTTCAGGATCTGGCCTTCTAAAGAGCAGTCAGGGTTTACCTCCTGTAGGACTGACGAGTTGGATGGCCTTGCAGTCCAAGGGACTCAATGCAGGAGTCTTCTCCAGCACCAGAGTTCAAAGGCCTCCATTCTTTGGCGCTCAGCCTTCCTTATGGTCCAACCTTCACAGCCATCCATTGCAACTGGGAAAACCACAGCCTTGACTAGACGCACTGTTGTTGGCAGGGTGATGTCTCTGCTTTCTAGTAGGCTGTCTAGACTTGCCAGAGCTTTGCAATATTCTTTGAAGAACAATCTGCTTGTAAAACATCTTGGAGAAACTGGTTTCCAACACAACAAAAACTCAGGCTTGGGAAACTGAGTTATCGGAACATGGTTGATGTCAGAGGGACAAGAAATATGGCCCATTAGTACTGCTTCCCATTTGTAGGTTAGTTTAGGCCACAGAAGATCAAAACAGCTTGGCCATAAACATGGGAGCAAAATTTCTGGGGTATTTCTATCTACAGGATAGGTAGTCCTCAACTTACAACAGATGTCCGTTCAGTTATAAAGCCACTTCCGACTGCTTTTCACACTTAGGACCACTGCAGCATCCCGGTAGGCAATCAAAATTCAGCACTGCAATAATGCAGTGAAAATAATATGACAAGCTTGTTAATTTTCTTAAATACAGGTAGTCCTCGACTTACAGCAGTTCACTTAGTGACCACTTGAAGTTCCAATGACACTGAAAAAAGTGGCGTGGCCCGTTTTTCACACCTGCGACTGTTCCAGCATCCCGACGGGCCAGGTGATCAAAATTCAGACACTTGGAAACTGACTCCTCTATATATGACGGTTGCAGAGTCCCGGGGGTCATGTGATCCCCTTTGCAACCTTCTCACAAGGAAAGGGAAGCCACATTCATTTAACAACCGTGTTACTAACAACTTCAGTGATTCACGTAACAATTGTGGAGAGAAGGGTCGTAAAATGGAGCAAAACTCAATAAATGTCTCCCTTAGCAATTTTGGGCTCAGTTGCCGTCACAAGTCAAGGACTGCCTGGATAGTAACGTTTACTTAGAAATTCTACTATTCTCCGTAAGGCCCAGTTGTAAGTCAATGCTAAACTAGAATACAATTGACACTGAATCCTACAACAATTAATTGTCAGTAAACATGCTTGTGGTTGCCTTTTAAAACACAACAGGCATTCATTTACACCAGAGTTGCCAAACTTGACAACTTCAAGACTTGTGGACTTCAACTCCCAGAATTCTCCAGCCAGCGTAGCATTGAATTCTGGGAGTTGAAGTTCACAAGTCTTAAAAGTTGTCAGACCTCTGGTTTACAACCACAAAAAGCAGAGGGCCCAAAAGAGATGGAGGAGTGATGTCTAAACAAGCATTAACAAAATAAGCTATTTTCTCCTAAAACATCTCTATCTCCGACGTTGATGAGACACTACTTCAGCATGATTGGTTTACAACAGGGGTGTCCAACCTTAGCAAAGTTAAAACCCATGGACTTCAACTCCCAGCATGGCTGGCTGGGGAATTCTGGGAGTTGAAGTCCACAAGTCTTAACGTTGCCAAGATGGACACAGAATCTACACTGTCCTGTCCAGCTTTCGATACACAGAATGTTTCCTGTATTAAGTCCACTTTTTACGCCTAATTCTAAAAGTTAAGCTTTTGCTGATGACAGCATCAAAATGTCCAGTTACTACCCTGTTTCCCTGCAAAATAAGCCCCAGCATGATTTTTCAGGATGCTCGTAATATAAGCCCTACCTCAGAAATAAACTCCGGTTAGGATCGTCAGCCAGAAGGATGCATTTAGTACTGCATTTCCCTGAAAATAAGACCTAACCAGAAAATAAGCCTTAATGCATCTTTTGAAGCAAAAAAATAAAAATAAAAATAATACAAGACCTGGTCTTATTTTTGGGGAATTACAGTAATATCAACAGACCGCCCCCACAACATATTGCAAAGCAAACCTGTCAGTATGTCCTCAATGCAATCTAAGTTGCCTTTTTTATCAAGGTTATTTATTACTAGTCTAATCGGAATACTGGACGTTCAGCCCCAAACGGGTTGCGCACGAATAGCTTTTGCAAAATCACATTAATGGATGGTTCTGCGAGAACATCCAAGGGACTCAGTCGGTTCGGACCGGTTTGGGCGGACCGGTTCGTTCCGACGATCAGTTGGGCTCGCTCTCCTGCCCCTGCGCTTTTACTTACCTATATCGTCTCAGCTGATTTCCGCAGCAGAGTGGATTGCTGCGCCTCAGCTGTGTGACTCCCCGGAATTATTTGTGGAAGGTAAGTTTTGTTAAAACTTTGTGCATGCGCACAAAGCACGCAATCATCGAAACGGTTGTTAAACCGGCAGGATCCCACCATTGGACTCGCCCATGAGTCAGTTTACAAGGTCTAACTCTATACAACCACTTATAGGTATCCGTGGCACGACAAAACCGCGGTCCACTAAAGCGCGCCCGATTAAAGCGCGTCGCTGACGTCAGCAGCAGCGTGACAACAGCGACCGCGGAGAAAAAAGGGTGCTTTAAAAAGCGCTTTGAAAGCAAGCCGATTCACGTTAAGGTAAGGGTTAGGTTTAGGGTTAGGTTAAGGGTTAGGTTTAGGGTTAGGTTAAGTTTAGGGTTAAGGGTTAGCGTTAGGGTTAAGGGTTAGCGTTAGGTTTAGCGTTAGGTTAAGGGTTAGGTTTAGGGTTAGGTTTAGGATTAGGTTTCGGGGGGTTAGGTTTAGGTTTAGGGGTTAATTTTAGCTTTAGCGCTCACAGCGTGCTTTTTTCGTTGCTCTGTGATGACGTCAGGTACGCGGTTTCGTCGAGCGCGCTTTAGTCGAATGCGGTTTTGTGGTGGAACCATAGGTATCTTCCTGCGATCAGATGGTCCATCGCTAGAAAAAACGGAAGCTCCCAAAATGCAGATGGGTCCAAAAATCTGGTGATGATCACTATCTTCAGAAAAACTAAAACAAAGTCAAGGAACAGGCTACTGTGATGGTGGAGCTGTAATGGGAGCTAACAGATTTGGAATGAGGTAAATGATTGTTTCCTTCCACAAATGGACACTTGTCCAAAAGTAACCACAAGATGCCAACCAGAAGAAAGCCACTTCGCTCACGGACCTGACAATATCTGACATGTGAAATGCTCACCGGGCAAGAGAGCCATCTGTATAAAGACCAAGCCCAGACCTCTTCAGGGTTATGTCTACCAAACAACCCATGTGGCTTTGAGGCAGGAGGAGCCTGGCTTGGGAAGGAAACCTTCAAACCCACATCCCAAAAAGAGAAAGAGGCTGCTCCCGCCCCCTTAGCCCCCCCCCCTTACCTTCTTTATTAAGCCTCATCACCTCTCGGCCACTGCTGCCGCCCTCTTTCCCAGAGTCTTCTAGGTCAACACCTGGGGGGGGGGGAGGAGAGAAAAACACCATCAGAGAACGATTGCATGTCTGCATCCACATGGGGGTCCAGCTGGGGTGAGAGAGAAAATGAGAGAATGAGAGAAAGAATGAGACAGACAAACGGAGGGAGGAAGGGAGAGAGAGAGAGAATGGAATGACAGAAAAAGAATGAGAGACGCAGGGAGAATGAGTGTGTGAGAGAATGTGAATGACATAAGAAAGAATCATAGAATGAGAAAGAGAGATACAATGAGAGGGGGAGAGTGAATGAGAATGAAAGAGAACGAGAGAGAGAATGAGAGAGGGAGAGAATGAGTGAAAATGAGAAAGAGAGAGAATGAAAGAGAAAGAGAGACAGAGAGAGGGGGAGAGAATGAGAAAGAGAATGACAGAATGAAAGAATGAGAACGGATGAGAGGGGGAGAGTGAATGAGAGAGAATGAAAGAATGAGTGAGAATGAAAGAGAGTGAGAGAATGAGTTAGAATGAGAAAGAGAGAATGAGAGAATGAAAGAGTGAGAGAATGAGAAAGAATAAAGGGACAGGGAGGGGGAGAGGGGGAGAATGAGAGAGAGAGAGAGAGAATGAGAAACAGAGTGAGAGAGAGAATGAAAGAGAGTAAGAGAATGAGAAAGAATGAAAGAGAGAGACAGAGAGATGGAGAGGGGGAGAATAAGAGAGAGAATGAGAGTTAGAGAATGAGAGAGAAGGAGAGAGAATGAGAAAGAATGAAAGAGACAGGGAGGAGGAGAGGGGGAGAATGAGAGAGAGAATGAGAAAGAGAGAGAGGGAGAATGAAAGAGAGTGAGAGAATGAGAAAGAGAGAATGAGAAAGAGAGAATGAGACAGAGACAGAGAGGGGGAGAGGGGGAGAATGAGAGGGAGAGAGATAATGAGAAAGAGTTAGAGAATGAGAAAGAGAGAGAATGAGAAAGAGAGAATGAGAAAGAATGAAAGAGAGAGACAGAGGGGGAGAATGAGAGAGAGAATGAAAGAGAGTGAGAGAATGAAAGAGAGTGAGAGAATGAGAAAAAGAGAATGAAAAAGAATGAAAGAGAGGGGGGAATAGGAGAGAGAATAAGAGAGAGAGAGAGAATGAGAATGAGAGAAAGAGTGAATAAGAGAGACAGAGGAAGAGAAGGCGAAACAGAAAGACAGAATGAGAGAGAGTGAAGGAGAGAGGAGAGAGCGAGCAAAGGGACCTGACTGCCCTCCACTCCGCCCCAGCAGCCCAAGCCCCCAAGCCCACCACTCCCTCCCTCCCCTCTCACTGCATCCCCGCACGGGCATCCCCTCCACTTCCTCCCCCTCCCACCCGTCTCCCCTCCCACCCACCCGCGACCCCCACCCTCAGCCCGACCCCTCCGCCCCCGCCACGGGGTCTGGGGTGCAAGAGCGCGAGGCGTGCCAGCCTCCCCTCCCTCCCTCCCTCGCTCCCCCTCCCCACCCACGGCATGGCGGCAGGGGGAAGGGGGGTCTTACTGTGCGGGGGGGCGGCTTCCCGCACCCAGGCGGCCCAGGGCTGCCCCAGGAAAGCCTCGGGACTGGGCACGGGCCGCTCCAGGGCCGCCATGGCAGCAGCGGCGGCAGCGCCGCTCCTCCTCCTCCTCCTCTTCCTCCTCAGCAGCTGCTGCTCCTTCTTCCTCCTCCTCCTCTTCCTCCTCCTCCGCCGCCTCAGCCGCCTCCTCCACGCCGCCGCCGCCGCCGCCGCCGCCGCCGCGCGGCTCCCGCTCGCGCCGCCTTGCCCGTTTCCTTCCTCCTCCTCCTCCTCCTCCGGCGGCCCCAGCGCGCGAGCAGGATTCGAGGACGCCGCACGTCATCCTCGGGACGTTCCGCCGCCGCCTCCCCTCCCTCGCCTCGCCGCCACCGCCCACGCGGGGAGGGGAGGGGAGGGAGGGGGGGGAGAAGTGGCAGCCCCTGCTCCCTATCAGAGCCGGCGCCCCGGCCGGCACGGCGCAGGCGCGGTGGCGCCGGGAGAAGCCGAGCCTTTGCCCTCACAGCAGCAGCAGCCGCCCCCACCCCCACCCCTCTGAGGGAGTGGGCGCGAGGATGGATGGGATGGGATGGGGGGGGCAGGGAGGGAGGAGCTGAGGCTGGCGGGACGTCCTGGGTGAGGGGCGGGCGGTGGGGGGGTGGGGGAAGAAGGGGAGTCTTGGGGGGGAGGGAGAAAGGCTGAGACAGCAGAGAAGGGGGTCTCCTGGCGACCCCCACGAGGGCTGAGGGGTCCTTGGTGCTCTCTGAGGTGGGGAGGGGGGGTTCTGGAGGACGTTTCATGACCCAACTAGGGAACATCATCAGGGTTAGGAGGGAGAGGGGTTTGCAGGGAGGAGGACTGAGGGGTCTTTGGTGCTCTCTGAGGTGTGGGGGGGGGGTTCTGGAGGACGTTTCATGATCCAACTAGGGAACATCATCAGTGCTAGAAGGTTGTGGGGTTTGTGGAGAGGAGGCGGACGAGGACTGTGGGGTCCTTGGTCCCCTTTGAGGTTTTCTGGAGGACATTTCATGACCCAACTAGGGAACATCATCAGGGGTAGGAGGGAGAGGGGTTTGCACAGAGGAGGAGGAGGGCTGAGGAGTCCTTGGTGCTCTCTGAGGTGGGGAGGGGGGTTCTGGAGGACGTTTCATGACCCAACTAGGGAACATTATCAGGGTTAGGAGGGAGAAGGGGTTTGCACAGAGGAGGAGGAGGGCTGAGGGCTCTTTAGTGCTCTCTGAGGTCGGGGGGGGGGGGAGGTTTCTGGAGGACGTTTCGTGACCCGATTAGGGAACATCATCAGGGTTAGGAGGGGAGAGGGGTTTGCAGGGAGGAGGGGGAGGGCTGAGGGGTCCTTGGTGCTCTCTGAGGTGGGGGGGGGGTTCTGGAGGACATTTCATGATCCAACTAGGGAACATCATCAGTGCTAGAAGGTTGTGGGGTTTGTGGAGAGGAGGCGGACGAGGACTGTGGGGTCCTTGGTCCCCTTTGAGGTTTTCTGGAGGACATTTCATGACCCAACTAGGGAACATCATCAGGGGTAGGAGGGAGAAGGGGTTTGCACAGAGGAGGAGGAGGGCTGACGGGTCCTTGGTGCTCTCTGAGGTGGGGGAGGGTTCTGGAGGACGTTTCATGATCCAACTAGGGAACATCATCAGGGCTAGAAGGGAGTGGAGTTTGCATGGAGGAGAAGGAGAAAAAAAGGACTATGGTGCTCTCTAAGCTTGGGGATTTTCTTGCAGTTTCATGACACAACTTTCCAGGGCTGGAATGTGGGGTGGGGGGAGGGCTTGCCGAGTGGAGGAGAAAGCAAGGGTTGGAAGTGGAGAACTGTGGGGTCCTTAGTGAGCGTGGAGTTTTACTTGCAGACATTTCATGACCCAGCTACGTAACGTCATCAGCTCTGGAAGAAAATGAGGCTTGCAGAGTGGAGAGGGAGGAAGGGGAGGAGGAGGAAAGGCAACTGAGGTTCTCAGTACCCTCTGTGCTTGCTGGTTTTCTTGCAGACATTTCAATGACCCAACTAGGGAACATCCTGAGATCCACTTTTACGACCTTCTCGCAAGCAAATTCAACGGGGGAGCCAGATTCATTTAACAACCGTGTGACTCAACTTACCAACGACAATGATTCGCTTAACAACTGCGGCCAGAGAGGTCTTTAAAAAAAGGCAAATCTCACTTTAACAAATGTTTCACTTAGCAGCGGAAATGTTGAGCTCCATGGCGGTCGTAAGTCGAAGACGACCATACTTGTACGAGCCGCCAACTCTCGCTGTCCATTCTCTTTTCCCGAAATATAATGTGCTTTTTTTAAAAAGAAAAAACACTTTGTTTCCTTCAGCCTGTAGGAACCCAAGGTGCATTAATCTGCTTTCGGCTTGTTAACTGCGACTTTCACCAGGCATAAAATAAATCTTGAATCAAAGATATAATGTTCCCTGAGCAACGTTTGCTTAAGTGTGTCAGTTCAGACAAACATTTTGGGATCTCTTGAAGCTAAATGTTCTGACTGAGGCTTCCCAAGAGCATGAAGCAAACTCCTTGTCTCGACAAAAAAAACCCTTTTTATTAATTGACTGAATTCTGCTCATTCGCATCCAGCAAAGTCTTTCAAGGGAGGATTTACAGTCACAGACCTCATCTGGCTTGGAGAGCTGCCAGGCCGATATCTGCAAAACTTGGCAAGGAGTCTCGGAGAGTCACGAGCCAATTAGTGAACTAATGGTCTCCTGCAAACTCCACTCCCCTTTTGCTCCTCTTTTATTCCCTCTGGTAGGGGCCATTCATCGTCCACCTGTGGCCTTACTCCCAAGTCGACCCCTGTTCTTTAGCTATTTCCTTCTCTTGGCAAATCTGCGCATGCGCACACTGGGAACAGGCTCCAGCTGTTCTTCTGCCTCGGTGATGTCTGACTCTGAAGGCAGCTGATAACTGTTGGACGGCCCTGGCCTCATCTCTGCCTCCGACACAGAGCCTTCCCCAGACTCCAGGACTGGCCCATCTTTCCCCACAACCTCCTCACTGTCCGAATCCGCTGCCAACTCCGCTGGTTACTGGCGGACCACAGCACTACGTTTACCTGGAGTCCGGGAGTGATACACACCGTCTTTCTTTCCCTAATAATGCAAAATTTAATCACAGCCATATTAAAACCGGTGCAAACATTGCAGAGACACCGCTCGGCCTGTCTATTAGAGCTGCAGATTTCTAAATAAGGATGAACTGTTTAGGGAGTTTAGTTTTTTTTGTCTTCAGGCATGGCAGCCTGGAGAGCGTTTACATCCGCTAAATTGGATGCTGCTTTTTCTGCCTGTTAGATTTCCAGCGGATCCAGTAGGAGTTAATAGCAAAGGAACAAAAGGCAGAGACTCAAGCCTTCTCGACACCAGAGACCCCAGGTAAGGCTGCCTCCTCTTTCGTGCTCAGGAATTCATTGGAATCAAAACAGATCGTGACCCGTGGCACAACAAAACCGCGCTCGACTAAAGCACGCCCGATTAAACCGCGTCGCTGATGTCATCAACAGGGCGACAACAGCGAGCGCGGAGAAAGAAGGGCGCTTTAAATAGCGCTTTGAAAGCAAGCCGATTCAAGTTAAGGTAAGGGTTAGGTTAAGGGTTAGGGTTAGGTTAAGGGTTAGGGTTAGGATTAGGTTTAGGGGGGTTAGGTTTAGGTTTAGGGGTTAATTTTAGGTTTAGCGTTTACAGCGTGCTTCTGTCTCTGCGCTGTTGTCGCCCTGTGATGACGTCAGCTACGCGGTTTCGTCGAGCGCCCTTTAGTCGAACACAGTTTTGTGGTGGAACCATCGTGACCAGATGCAGGATTCCCATGTAATTCTACACAAGATCATTTATTGCCTCATTTCCGTCAAGGCATGGCCTACAGGTAGGTAGAGAGAGAGAGAGAGACAGAAAGAGAGATGATTGATTGATTGATTGATTCAATATAAATGGATATACTGTAGGCTGGTAGGTAGAAGAGGGAGAGGTTTGAGGTTTTATTCAACTTGTATGCCGCCCTATTCCCGAGGGACTCAGGGCGGCTAACAAAACCGAAAGGGAAGGGGAACAATACAAAAAGAAAGGAAACAAAAACAAACCACAATACAAAACCAATTTAAAAGGTCTCAACAAGCAGACCAGTTTGAGTGGGGATGGAACTCAGCAGCCCCAGGCCTGCTGGAACAGCCAGGTCTTAACGGCTTTACGGAAAGCCTGAAGGGTGGCGAGGGTCTGAATCTCCACGGGGAGATCGTTCCAGAGGGCCGGAGCAGCCACAGAGAAGGCCCTCCTCCGGGTAGTTGACAGCCGGCATTGGCCGGCAGATGGAATTCGGAGGAGGCCTAGTCTGTGGGATCTAATGGGTCTCTGGGAGGTAATCGGCAGGAGGCGGTCTCTCAAGTACCCAGGTCCAATACCATGTAGGGCTTTATAAGTGACGACGAGAGATAGATAAAAGGGAAGGTAAGCAGGCTGGTGGCATGGATATGATAGATAAGTAGATGGGTATAAATAGGTAGGTAGATACAGACAGACAGACAGATAAAGGACAGAATAGATAGGTGATAGATTGCAATCGATTGAAGGAAGGAAGGGATGAATGGATGGATGGATCATAGATACATAAATTATACATAGATATAGACAGCAGATATAGGACAGGATAGATGATAGATAGATAGATAGATAGATAGATAGATAGATAGATAGATAGATAGATAGATAGATAGATAGATAGGAAGGGATGGATGGATGGATGGATGGATGGATGGATGGATCATAGATGCATAGATGATACATAGATATAGGCAGATAGATGTAGGACAGGATAGATAGATGATAGATAGATAGATAGATAGATAGATAGATAGATAGATAGATAGATAGATAGATAGATAGATAGATAGATAGGAGGGGATGGATTGATGGATGGGTCATAGATGCATAGATGATACATAGATATAGGCAGATAGATGTAGGACAGGATAGATAGATAGATAGATAGATAGATAGATAGATAGATAGATAGATAGATAGATAGATAGATAGATAGATAGGAGGGGATGGATTGATGGATGGGTCATAGATGCATAGATGATACATAGATATAGGCAGATAGATGTAGGACAGGATAGATAGATGATAGATAGATAGATAGATAGATAGATAGATAGATAGATAGATAGATAGATAGATAGATAGGGGATGGATTGATGGATGGGTCATAGATACATAGATGATACATAGATATAGACAGACTGACAGCTATAGGATGGATGGATAGATTGATAGACAGGAAGGGATGGATGGATTCATCGATCATAGATACATAAATGACATATAGATATACAGACAGACAGATATAGGGCTGGCTGGATGGATGGATAGATAGATAGATAAGCAGACAGGAAGGAAGGAAGGAAGGAAGGGATTGATGGATCATAGATACATAGATGATATATAGATAGAGGAACATACAGTATATACATACGATGGATGGAGGCAGAAAAACATACATACAGTTATGGATGGATGGATAGACAGACAGATAGACTTTTTCTGGGTTTAAGAAAAATACGACTGTCATAGTTGTAGTATGCTGTAAATGGCCAAAGGCAGAGAGTGCGCTTTGTCATAAATTGTGAATGGTAACATATAAACCACATTGGCTGGATTCACATTATACAATAAACCAAAACCAAAGAAATTCGGCATTCTACACAATCAGCTTTTTGATCTTCAAATTGCCAGCAAAGCCAGACAGGTGCCAGAGACCTATTTTTCTCACACTCCAGGTTTAGAGGATAAAGTGCTGCTGGAAGAGGAGGAGGTTATCTTCAAATGACCATGGCCAACAGTGGGAATTAGAGAACTGGTTTTGGCACTTAACCTCAGATTCTATCGCAGGCATCTGACATGAAGGTAAGCTTGGATTTCTTTGGCTAAGGTTGGAGGAATAGCTGTGTAAAGTTGATTTCCCCCCCCCCCCCCCCAGCTATGGTTAGATGAATAGCTGAGTTGAAAAGTGGAGGACTTCCTGTATTACTAGGTAACATAATCCGTTGATTGCTTAAAGCAGGAGTCTCCAACCTTGGCAACTTGAAGTCTTGTGGACTTCAGCTCCCAGAATTCCTCTGGCTGAGGAATTCTGGGACCTGAAGTCCACAAGACTTCAAGTTGCCAAGGTTGGGGACCCCTGACTTAAAGGGAGGAACGGATATTAACCAGAGGTGGTATTCAGCAGGTTCTGACCACCTCTGGAGAACCCATAGCAGGAATTTTGAATAGTTTGTAGAACTGGTAAATATTATCTCTGGCTGGCCCTGCCCCCATCTATTCTCTACCTCCCGAGTCCCAGCTGATTGGGAGGAAATGGGGATTTTACAGTATCCTTCACCAACCATGCCCGCCAAGCCATGCCCGCCAAGCCACGCACTGAAAAAAGTGACTTACGACCGTTTCTCACACAACCATTGCAGCACCCCCATGGTCACATCATCAAAATTCACACTCTTGGCAACTCTCCTATTTATGACTCTTGCTGTGTCCTGAAGTCATATGATCCTCTTTTGCGAACTTCTGACAAGCAAAGTCATTGGGGGAAGCCAGACTCACTTAACCACCGTGTGACTCACTTCACTGCATTGATTTATTTAACAGCCATTAGAAGAAAAGTCATAAAATGGGGCAAACTCACTTATCAAATGTTTCACTTAGCAACATACATTGTGGTCATATCTTTTGTATAACATGACTAGTTGATAACCCAGCATTGTCCGGGTATTTATTTATAGGGAGAAAATGTCCAGACCGAACATAATTTGTAATGTTGGATTTTCCCCCTTACCAGAGGGAGCCCACGTCTCCACAAGGCAGCTCCCTCTGTTAAGGGGGAAAATCCAACATTGTGAAGCCATTCTGTATTTTAACAGAACCAAAGGTACCTCAGTACAGTAGAAGCCATTTAAAGGCACAACAGGCTGTATCTTAACAGCGCGCGCACACACGAGGGTGTTAGGGGTGTCTTATCCCCACAGTATTTGTTTCCAGAGAGTAAGTCATCTGTGTACCAAGTTTGGTTCAAATTGCTCAAGGCGTTATGGAGTTATGCTGGAACATACACACAAACAGCCATTTTTATAGAGAGAGATTATTATTATACAATTGTATCACAGCGGCCAGTTGTTTTGCCAGATTTGGCATTGGTTACTTGTCGGACCCCACCCAGGGGCCTAGGACGTCGTAACGTATTTTCGTAATATGCGTGCAGATCCAAGCAGTGCGGCTTTTTGCATTTGACTGATGGTGATTTTGTCAATTTTTAACTGTTTTAAATGTAATTCCAGTGCTTTTGGAATACCACCCAGTGTGCCAATTACCACTGGAATTACCACTGCTGGTTTGTGCCATAATTGTTGAATTTCGGTTTTTAAGTCCTGGTATTTTGCGATTGTTTCATGTTCTTTCTCGGCGACCCTGCTATCACCTGGTATTGCAATGCCTATGATTGTAACCTTATTTTTCTCAACCAGTGTGATGACTGGTGTATTATTATTATTATGTTAATCTTTGGTGAGACTCACAGCCTTTGGGGCTGGTTGGTAACTCAACAGCTCGAGTCCTAACCAAGGACCTAGGAACTGTTAAGGTAACGTCGGAGGATATAAGCTGTTCCAAGTAGGGTAGTTTTTTGTAGAATCAGAATGTTCAAGTCTGATAAATTTAAAATTTCCAAATAGCAAGGTAGCCCTTTAGGTATTGCTCCAAGGGCTCCAATTACAATCGGGACAACACATGATTTCTTTTTCTACAGTCGCTCAACTTCAATTTGCAAGTCCCGGTACTTTGTGATTTTTTCTTGCTGTTTAACTTCAATTCGTGCATCTCCAGGTATTGCAATGTCAACGAACCATACTTTTTTCTTTTCAACTATTGTCAGGTGTGTTGTGGGCCAAGTGCCTGTCAGTCTGGATTCTGAAGTCCCACAAGATCTTGACTTTCTCATTCTCTAAAACCTTCTCAACCTGATGGTCCCAGTGGTTTTTGCTGTACTCAAATGCAAACTTCTGGCATATAAATATAATAAAATCAAAAATCAAAATCAATTTCCAGTGAATGATTTTAGGAACGTGGTCATGGCATTGTAGGTGGTGGTCATGGCGTTGCACCCACTAATCAAATTGTCGACTGTTGTTGTTGTTGTTGTTGTTGTTGTTGACTGTTGTTGTTGTTGTTGTTGTTATTATTATTATTATTATTATTATTACATGCTATTAAATCAGTTCTGACTCTTAGCTATCACATAGATTTTCTTTGTGAAAATCCATCAACCATCCCCACCCCTTGCCAAATTTGGTGAGCTAGAATATGGTTACATTAATTTTGTTTTAGTAAATTATGCCAGCCCAGCCTTTCTCCCTTTCGCTGTTAATTATTGTTTTCGGAATTTTTTATGCACCTTTCCCTAAATCTATTAATTGTTTCCCATAATAATTCTGCCACAAAAGGAATGTAATTTAATTACTTTAGTGCAAGGTGCATTTATTCAGTTGTGAGTATCTTCTCAAGGTCCGAAACTGTAGGAACCTACCACTGTTCGCAACTAACAACCACCTAATTACTACAATATCTTCAAGACACTAGGTAGAAATTAACTCCCCAATTAATATTCTTACTATTATTGCATCCAGTAGAATTCCACCCCACATAAGGGTGCTTTGGATATAACTCCGCCTTGGCGACAGGAAGGTCATCCAGCCACTAATCACTCACCTCTATTCAGTTGCCCTTCAGATTCCACCCCGTAAAGGGTGCTTTACAGTGGTGGGTTCCGGATCCTGTTTCAACCAGTACAGTTGGAACGGGCCCAGCGGCGTCCACATGGACACGTGCAGTGCACGCGCATGGGTGTTACCGCCTCCGTGAGTCTCTGTGATGCTCCAGCTGCTCAATGGGGCATCACGCAGGTGCTGTATGTGCCGTGCGCGGAGCGCAGAATGCTTAAAAGACAAGAGCATGAAGCAAACTGGTGGGCCCTCCGGAGCACCGTACCGAAAGGGTATCCGGTGCTCCGGGCAGGCTCCGGTATGCCTGTAACGGGGCGTACCGCCTGCAACCCACCACTTGTGCTTTATCATCAAATATTTCTTCCTTCCATTTGGCTGAAAATCAGATTATAATGTTTAAGTTAACATGTACTATCTACAAAAACATTTGGTTATGATTTTTAAAGTTCAGGGCACATGCAGTTTACATCCTGTGGGCACTTTAATTTTTTAAAAGCCATGGTTGAAATATGCATCAGAAAGTAACCATTTGCTATCAATGATTCATTTTGCTTAAAATCAAGTATTTTCACCCAAAGAAGAGAAAAGACTATTTCATTGAAAGATAATCTCCTTTTGAGAAGGACCAAAAAGTTGAGAGTGCATTATTATTGCTTTATGAAGATTACTCGAAATGTAAAAGTCAGGCTTTGTGGCACTAGGTGGCAATATTTCCTAAATCTGAGAATCGGGGAATTTGATGAGGAGAAATGCACAAGTTTTCCCCAATGCAGGCCATACCACTGCTTCATTTCACAATCATATAAATTTGGCGTTTGGAACAAATTCCCACTTGGAATTTCTATTGCTAACAATGACCAAAAATGAAGAAACAGCAGACCAATAGTCATTCAGAATGCAGTCTTCCTCTCTAGTAAATGTGCTCGAAGACAAAACATATTCAAAATATTATTATTTTTTTGAAACATGTCAGCAGTGACATTTTCAGGGATGATCCATGCTCAAATTTGTTAATGCATGAAGCTGTTGCAAATATTCACCAGCTAGGCTCTGGTTGCAATGCCTGTTATGATTGCTTTATATTCTACAATAGTATTCTCCCTCTCCCTCTCTCTCTCTGTCATCCCTCCCTCTCTCTCTCTTTGTATATATATATCCTACTCAAGCACTTTATGACTAGATCAGATGCTCCCCCATGGTTTACCATAGTAGAATAGGATAAGGTAAGGTAGGATAGGATAGGATAGCAGTAGAGTAGAGTGGAGTGGAGTGGAGTGGAGTGGAGTGGATAAGGATGATAAGAATAGAATAGCATAGTTAAGTATATTGATATGGAAGCATAAATACCATCAACATAGAATGGAGTTTGCTCAGAAGCGGAAATACACCAATGAGAGGAAGAGTGGGAAACAGAGGAGAGAAGAAAGATAGGAAGAGAGGGATAGGAGAGAGGGTAAGGGGGGAAGATGAGGAGGATAAGGAGGAGTGGAATGCAGAGAGAGGAGAAGGGAAGGGGAAGTAGAGTAGGAAAGGATGATGGAGGGAAGAAAGGAGGTAGGAGAGAGGTAGAAGAAAGAGGTGTATGGAGAGCAGAAGAGCTAATAATGGGTTTTTATCTTTCTGGGCGTTGATGACAAGAGGAACTGATGTAATTACTACTTAATACAATAGGATATTGGCTATGTAATAGTATATATGTGATTATATGTTATGAAAATGGAAAATAAAAAAACCAGCTGGAAAAAAAAGGAATAGAATAGCATAGAATTAGGAATAGAATAGAGTAATGAAAAGAAAATATGAGAAAAGTTGTGAAAGTTGAGCCATAAGAAAAGCTGAAGTCCCTTGGACTGCAAGGCCATCCAACTGGTCAGTCCTAGAGGAGATCAACCCTGATTGCTCTTTAGAAGGCCAGATCCTGAAGAGGAAACTCAAAGACTTTGGCCACCTAATGAGAAGGAAGGACTCCCTGGAGAAGAGCCTCATGCTGGGAAAGACAAAGGGCAGAAGAAGAAAGGGACGACAGAGAATGAGGTGGCTGGATGGAGTCACCGAAGCAGTCGGCATGAGCTTAAATGGACTCCGGAGGATGGTAAAAGGCAGCCTGGAGGAACGTTGTCCATGTGGTTGCAATGGGTCAGACAGGACTTTGCAACTAACAAAAACAACAAGTGAAAAGAAAAGATAAAATAAGATGATAAGATAAAAAATAGAAGATAAGAGAAAAATTAATGGAATAGAATAGGAGTATGAACAGAGTGTAATAGAATAGAGAATAAGATAGGATAGGATAGGATAGGATAGGATAAGAGAGGAGAGAAGAGAAGAGAAGAGAACAGAATAACTTTATTGGCAAAGTTGTTGACCTACCAAGTAAAGTCAATGGGGAAGGCAAATTCACTTAACAACCGTGTTACTAACTTAATAACTTCAGTGATTCACTTAACAACTGTGGCAAGAAAGGTCGTACAATGGGGCAAAACTCACTTAACAAATGTCTCACTTAGCAACATACCTTTTGGATTCAATTGTTGTCCTAATTTGTGGATTACCTATAATAACAACCTCATCTCTGAGCAAATACTCTCAGGCAAAGACTGAGAAATTGCTTTCTGCATTGTGTTTTCTATAGAATTCCACGTAATTGTAGCAGATTTGGCAGAAACAGATAATTACGGCCATTTATTCCTCCTTTTGACTGTTTTTACTTCTACGATTGTGTGAAGATTTCAAAACTTACCACTCTCTGAATGGTGGCTTTTATTTCACCTTGTTGATGTTGAATGTTTATTTGTTTATTGTGAACAGATGCTTTTATACTGCTTCAGTCGGCCAGAGACTAAGCCTCCCACAGCGGCAGCATAAGACACAATAAAACAATACCCATACAAATTGTAATATTTTAAGATTACAAACCATTAAATAATCATAAAACCATAGCCTCATACATCATCTATCGGTAATTCTAAAAAGCTTCTTTAGCTGAAGCATATATTATCCCAGCCTGTAATAATATTCTACTTCCTTTGGCGTTTATGTCTTGCAATTGTCAATAGAATAGAAATAGAATAGAAATAGGAATAGAATAGAATAGAATAGAATAGAGTAACAGAGTTGGAAGGGACCTTGGAGGTTTTCTAGTCCAGTCCCCTGCTTAGGCAGGAATCCCTATTACCATTTCAGACAAATGGTTATCCAATATCTTCTTCAAAAATTTCCAGTGTTGGAGTATTCACAACTTCTGGAGGCAACTTCTGTCCCACTGATTAATTGTTCTAACTGTCAGGAAATTTCTCCTCAGTTCTAAGTTGCTTCTCTCCTTGATGAGTTTCCACCCATTGCTTCTTGTCCTGCTCTCAGGTGCCTTGGAGAATAGTTTGACTCCCTCTTCTTTGTGGCAACCCCTGAGATATTGGAAGACTGCTATCATGTCTCCCCTGGTCCTTCTTTTCATTAAACTAGACATACCCAGTTCCTGCAACTGTTCTTCATATGTTTTAGTCTCCAGTCCCCTAATCATCTTCGTTGCTCTTCTCTGCACTCTTTCTAGAGTCTCCACATCTTTTCTACATCGTGGCGGCCAAAACTGAATGCAGTATTCCAAGTGTGGCCTTACCTTACCTTACCAAGGCCTTGTAAAGTGGTATTAACACCTAGTCCTTCTTTTCATTAAATGGGACATACCCAGTTCCAGCAACCATTCTTTATGTATGTTTTGGTCTCCAGTCTCCTAATCCTCTTTGTTGCTCTTTTTAGAGTCTCAACATCTTTTTCATTATTTTGCTATGTATTATTTAAGACCGCAAAGAGAAGTTAACTAAAATAATCACATCTAGCCTGCTGCGTGTGTATTTGTGTGTGTGTTTGTGTGTGACTTCATCTTTGCTATCCCTTCTACTCTATGAACTTCATATCAGATTGCTATCACTAAACTACTTATGGAAAAGCATACAAGCTTGTGTTTTAGAAACTCCTTGGTTACTACAAAAGCTTTGTTGGATTGTCGTTCGCACTGCCTGATAAGGAGTCGCAATAATCTTGAGACAACAATCTCAAAATCTGTTTATCATGGATCGCTGCCTTTTCAGAAAGACACCAGATGGGGTCTACCTTTTCTTCATTGTTTTATTAGTAAAAATATCTGGTAAGAGACTACTTTTATTCATCTTAAATATGGAGATTTGTTCTACTTAAAGATCTCTTAGAATAGTTTTTATCTTTGGGTAACTGCGACACCAAGTTACTCCAATATAGTCCCTTTGTGAGGGTTTTTAAAAAAAGAAAATTTATGTAGATATTTCAACAATTTATCAACTGGCACGAGTAACTCTTTTGCCAATGCACAGGTTACAATCAAAATGAGAACGTAACTTAGAAATAAACCACTCAAACAAGAATATAAGACTTTTGTTTTCCTTTTTAACGACCCTGTAATTCATTGCATCGGGATGGAGACAAGACATAAATAAGTCCATTTTCAATCAATGCAGAGAAGATCCTTTACAATTCACCCAGATTCTTAATTTTCAAAATTTAAGAAAATTAAGGAGCATGCACAAGTTCTCTTAACAGGGATGATATAATTAATTTAATTTAATTTAATTTAAGGGATTCCGGATATATATCCTTAAGCCTTTTATTCTTAGTTTAAATCCCAGCAATCAATATGTTTTAGTTAGCCCAATGTAATTCTGCACCAATGATCCTTTTATGCCCAATTAAAACTAGTTTTAAACTTTGATTGGTTTGGTGCTTGAAATTTGTCAGGTGCAGCTACAGAAAAGGATAGGTTGTATTTTTTTCATTGGATATGTAATTGCTTTTTATCCTAAGATTTCAGCTTTATAGGCATTCCGATTCCAATAAAGACCTCATATAGGCACCGTGAAACAGGGACAATCAATATAACGCAGTAAAAATAATCTCATCCCTCTCTTGCTATTTTTTTTTGTTTGTTTTTAGCAAGCCAACGAAAGCATTTCCATTTCAGAAAACTTTTATAGCTAATGGACTGATATCTCGTATTAATTGGCTCTGTGCTGAGACTCATCTAATTTTATTTTATGGCTATTGGCTGTGGACCTTAAGTATGTATTGGGATTATAATCGTGTTTAGTGAATCGCTGTAAATTGCTTGAAGAGTTTATTTGGTCAGCTGCCACCCTGTGCAGGCATATAAAATTAAAAGGAAAAAGACCAGCCTTCCTATTGGATGAAAAGTAAGTGGGCGGGGTCAATGGGAATTCTGGGGTCTGTAGTTCCAATTTTTCAGACACTGTCATCCCAGCTGGATGGATCCTGATCAATTAGGCTTTACCACTCTAGGAGTCATAAAGGCCATGGTGGGTGTGTCCATGGTGGGTGTGGTCGTGGTGGGTGTGGCCATGGTGGGTGGGGGCATGGTGGGCGTGACATGGGACTCATGTTGGCACCTGTGGTGGCCAAGTGCTAAGGCGGGACTTCCCTAAGACCCTCCCTCACTCTCATTATTATCTTCCTTCCTTCCTTCTCTTCTCTTCTCTTCTCTTCTCTTCTCTTCTCTTTCCTTCCCTCTTCATTTTCCTTTCTTCTTTGTTCCCCTCTTTCTTCATTTTTCCTTCCTTGCTCTCTTTCCTTCTTTTTCTTTGTGTTTCCTTTTCCCCTTTCCTTTTTTAAAAAAGTTTTTATTTTTAAACAAACATAGACAAACAAGACATATAACCTTAAAAATAAGGTGACCAGATTTTAACATTGATAAAGCGGGACACCATTGACCGGGAGGTGGGGGGCTTGATTAAAATGTAGTTATATGCTGCCTCCTCCTCCAACAGAACCACCACATTTGCTGCCCGGCGCTGCGGCTGAGGCGAAGCCGCCAAAGCTCCCGCTGGCGCCGCTGCCACCTCCCCCTCCGCTCAGAGCACCTGAGCTGGGCACCGCGTTACCCCTGCCACCGCCACCTCCTCCTCCGCCGTGCTTTTGAGGAGCCATGAGGCTGCAGGAGCCAGTAGGAAGGCAGCGGAGGAGGCAGGAGCAGGGGGGAAAAAAGGCCCCATGGCTTCTCAAAAGCACGGCGGAGGAGGAGGCAGCAGGGGTAATGCAGTGCCCAGCTCAGGTGCTCCGAGCAGAGGGGGCGGCGCCACTGCCATGGGCGGGGCGCCGGCAGGAGCTTGGCGGCTTCACCTCAGCCGCAGCATCAGGCAGCAAATGTGGTGGTGCTGTTGGAGGAGGAGGAGGAGGCGGCAGCAGTTATTCTAGTTGCGGCGGGGGCTTTGGGGGGGTTCACTTCAGCCGCAGTGCCAGGCACAAGCGGCTAGGACTGGCCGCCCACAAAAGGCCTCCCCGGGCTTGCTATGCTGCAAGGGTCTGACGAGGAAGGGTCTGACGAGGGCTCTATGTCAGAGGCAGAGAGGGGGCCAGAGCCGTATGACAGTTATCAGCTGCCTTTGGAGTCAGACATCAGTGAGGCAGACGAACAGCTGGAGCCTGTTCCTAGTGAGCGCATGCACAGAGTTGCCAGACAAAGGGACCAGCTAAAGAACAGGGGTCGACTTGGGAGGAAGGCCACAGGTGGACGATGAATGGCCCTTCCCAGAGGAAATAAAAGAGGAGCGAAAGGGGAGTGGAGTTTGCAGGAAACAATTAGTTCGCTTAATTGGTTCGTGACTCTTCGAGACTCCTTGCAAAGTTCTGCAGATATCGGCCTTGCAGCTCTCCAAGCCAGATAAGAACATGCTGAGTGATTTGCACCTTGAAATAATGCTTCCCCCCCTGTTTTTATTGTCCACAATTGATAGGGGGAGAAACTCTCAGCTTTTCTGGTTTACCTGCAACGAGCAATATTGCAGAAAATTCACCTTCTGGTACCGTAGTGCATGCATTCCAGGTCAACCTAACCCCACATCTGCTGCCAAACATTACAATACCGTTTGAGTATCCATTAATCGTCAATTCAAATCCACTCACGAAAGCTTTCCGGATCAACCCCATATCTCCACTCCAGTACCAGGTACGTCTTTGTTTCAGCAGCAGAAGCCATGGACGTAAACAATAAATGGATCCAGGGAACTGGATCTGTTTTAAGGTCAAGGTTCCAACGGAGGAACCCAACTAAAGCAAGCAGGACTCAGACGATCCAATCTTTTAATGCACGGGTGTCAAACTCGCGGCCCATGAGCCGGATGCGTCACGCGACACATGTGGAGGGGGGGAAGTCGTGATGTGTCAAGTGACGACAATGTGACACCACAGCTTTGACACCCCTGTGTTGTGGCTCACCTACTGGCAGCAGATTCGGACAGTGAGGAGGTTGGGGAGGAACATGGGCCAGTCCTGGGGCTAAGGAAAGCTCAGACGAGGGCTCAGCATCGGAGGCAGAGAGGGAGCTAGACAGCAGTGAGGCAGAGGAACAGCTGGAGCCTGTTCCCTGTGTGCGCATGCACAGAGCTGCCAGAAGACAAGAACAACTAAGAAAGCAGGTTCGACTTGAGAGTAAAGGCACATCTTGGTGGGAATTGGCCCCTCCTATAGAAAACAAAAGAGGAGTGAACGGGGAATGGGTTTTTGGAGGAAACAATTCACTCCTTCGGTCGTGTCAAGAGGGGAAAGTTCTGTTTGTGACTATAAGAGCCTCTGTGCCAAGTTTTGCCTTGCCCTGTGCTTGGAAACTATTTACCGAACGAGATAAGGTTCATGTGGATAAACATTCCTCAAAAAGACTGTTTGCCAAGCCTTGCTGGCTGTGAATGAAAGGAATTCTCAGTCGTGTAAATAAAAGGAGTTTTGCCGGGACCAAGACTCTGCTTCATGCTTTTTAAGGAAGGTTCTGGGTCAGAAGACACCCTGTCTTAATGCAAAGCTTTATTGAGTACATCATTTCGGCCCAGATGAAGGCAAATAGATCTAGATATTTCCAGCACAAACACACATGGTTAAAGTATAAAACAGTGAGAGCTAACCATTTCAATCCTCTGTGTGTGTGTGTGTGTGTGTGTGTGCTCACACCCATAATGCAATGTGCCCCAGTCCTGCGCATGCGTGCACGCCACCCCCACACGCCACCCCCACGCATGCACACAACGTCCCACCCACCCCTGTTTTGGGCCTAGCAGGCCTCCCTGCAACCTCCTGGGACCAAAAATGGGGTGGGAGGGGCTGAACCCTCCCCGCTCCCCATGTGAACCCCCACGATCCCCTGCCCCCCATGCATGCTTGTGCGACCCCCTGCCCACCCTGCGCATGGGCAAACATCTCCCACATGCGCAACAGAGAACCAAAAATCAGTTAGCCAGCAGGAGGGTTGCGCCGTATTTCAGGATAATCATAAGTTGACTTCCAAATACTTCGTAGGCCTTCGGAAGCAGGGAAGTTCCCCCTATTTAAACCCACTTATTTTAATTTGTATTTGCCCGTAATTTATCTTTGGTTTATCGTTTCAGGTGGTTGCTACAGGCGATCCGGTTCTAGATTATGAAACGATGCCGCACGCATTTGATCTGCAGATCCTTGTGGCTGATTCGGCGGGAGCCATGGAACTACAGGTTCTGACGGTCCAAGTGACTGACGTCAATGAACCTCCAGTGTTTCAAGGCAACTTGGCAAATCAAAGTAAGAACCTGGTTTGGTTCAAAACCACCTTTTGCCATCCCTGACTTACAATAGTCCGCTTTGAGACCATTCCAAATTGAAACAAACTGAGAGAAAAGTACTGTATTTTTCGGAGCATAAGACGCACCTTTTTCCTTCAAAAAAGAGGCTGAAAATCTGGCTGCGTCTTCTACACTGAATACAGTATTTTTTGACTCCAGAAACTCCACCTCCTTCACCAAATGGCTGTGCAGAGCCTCTAGGAAGCCTATAGAGAGCTCCTGAGAGCTGGGGAGGGCAGAAATGAGCAAAAAATGGTCCGTTTTTTACTCAATTTTACCGCCTCCCAGCCCCCAGAAGCACTCTATAAGCTTCCTAATAATTATCTGTGCCTTTTTTTTTTTTTACGAAAAACGGGCTCGTTTTTGAAAAAAAATGGTCCGTTTTTTACTCAATTTTACCCCCTCCCAGCCCCCAGAAGCACTCTATAAGCTTCCTAATAATTATCTGTGCCTTTTTTTTTTTTTTTACGAAAAACGGGCTCGTTTTTGAAAAAAAATGGGCCATTTTTTGCTCCTTTTGGGGAGGGGGCACCCTCCCCAGGAGCACTCTGCAAGCTCCCTAAAAGCTATTCGTGCCTTTTGGGGTGGGGGGAAACGGGCCGTTTTTGGGAGGTTTGCAGAGTGCAAAAACTTTTTTTTTTTTTTCATTTTCCTCTTCAAAACCTTGCTGCGTCTTATACTCCGAAAAATATGGTAACTTTAAACTCTAAAACTGCCTCTTAAACTTATGACTGTAGCCACGTGATCAAAATTCAGCAACTGATTCATACTTATGACGGTTCCACTGTCCCAGGGTCACGTGATCACATTTTGAGAACAGATTCACTTAGCAACCATATTTTTAACTTAAAAACTGCAGCGATTCACTTAAGAACTAGGGCGAGAAAGTTCATAAAATGGGGCAAACTCACTTAACAAATGTCTCACTTTGCAACAGAAATATTGAGCGCAATTGTGATCGTAATTCGAGCACTTCCTGTACTGCTGACAGTTCTTCTCCATTCTTTAAAAATCAATTCAAAGCATTGCTTTCATAATGAATAGAATAGAATTCTTTATTGGCCAAGTGTGATTGGACACACAAGGAATTGGTCTTTGGTGCAGATGCTCTCATAAAAGACAAGATACATTCGTCAAGAATCATAAGGTGCAGCACTTAATGATAGTCGTAGGGTACAAATAAGCAATCAAAGCATACTAGGAAACAATGTCAATATAAATCATAAGGATACAAGCAACAAAGATACAGTCATACAGTCTAGAGGTGGCTCCGCCCACCCTCCCGGGCGCTTCTGCGCATGAGCAGAAGTGTTGTGTGCATGTGTGGGAGCGCGGCCGAACTGGTAGTAAAAATATCGGCAACCCACCACTGATACAGTCATAAGTAGGAGGAGATGCACACCAAGACAACTAGACAGAAGAATAGTTTTTTTTCCCAAATGCCATCCCTCTACTAAACAAATAATTCCCTCAACACAGTCAAACTATTTACTAAGTCTGCATTACTATTAATCTTCTGCATTTTGCAAATTGCACTTGAACCTGGTAGATTTTTAATGTCTACTAGATTTCAGTGCAGTGCTCTATAGCCTCGTTTTGAGGGTAGGAGTTGAAACAATCGATGTCCAGGATGCGAAGGGTCTGTAGATATTTTCACGGTCCTCTTTTTGACTCATGCAGTGTACAGGCCCTCGATGGAAGGCAGGTTGGCAGCCATTGTTATTTCTGCAGTTCTAATTATCCTCTGAAGACTGTGTCTGCCTTGTTGGGTTGCAGAGCCAAACCAGACAGTTATGTGGGTGCAGATAACAGACTCAATCCTTCCTCTGCAGAACTGAATCAGAAGCTCTTCGTAATGTATTTAATGTATTAAAACAGCATGTAAGAATGAGCTGAAAGGGACATATATCTATTAAAGAACAGAAAAACCTAGCTTTGAGCCTTACACGACTCACATAATGGAGAGGAAGAGGAAGAGGAAGGGGAAAGCTCCTTGCAGACCAAAGTATTGAATCCCAAGTTGCTTCAGCTTTATGGAATAGTTTTAATCCCTTTAAATTAATGTATATTACTTTTATCTGTATAGCCGTCATAATCTACATCTCGGAAAAGACACCACCAGGAAATATTTATCAAGTTCATGCGGGAGATCCAGAAAAGACACCCCCTAAAAATGTTAGCGTGAGTAAAATGCAACTAATGTTAACCTCCATGCCAATCATTCTCTGCTGAATCCAGTCCTCAGAAATATTCCTTTAGCAAAAGGCTTATGTACAGAGTATGTTATATTGCCCTTGTGACGGCCAAGCCTTCGAAACCAATTTTGTCAAAGCGATGTGAAATCAAACAGCCAGGACAACAGAATGTTTACCCTCCAGCTTTATTAATTTATTTGATCTTTATCTTAAGTTGTTGGACCTGCCACAACGTAAATCTCTCTAAATGGGAACGATCCTTGGCTCCATTTGTTGAGAAAGGTATAGTTTCTTTGAGACCCAGTGTATTGCAGTAGTGCAAAGCCAGAACTGAGAATTGCGCGCCAAAATCCGTAAGTTCTAACTTTTCCCTCTTTTAACTGTCTCTCTCTTTGCCCATCCCAGGGTAACCAATCAGATTCAGGCAAGATGTTTTTCATAACCGTCAGTCCACTCCAAGCGCAGTTTGGTATGCGGCCCCTTCCTTCTTTGCATTGGCTGACCTTGGAGCAGCCTTTCAAGAAGGCATCGCACTTACTTTCGTGTCTCCAAGCATTCCCCTCTTCCTTCCCCCTCCACACACTTTATGGCAGTCTCTCATCACACAGCAATGAAGCACAGATAAGATGGCAGCTGATATGTTTGGTCAACTCAAGGGAGTGAACATACCTCTAATAATCTTACCTCCTCTTTTCTCCACAACATCTTGAGAGATGGGTTAGGGATGGGGGAGAGAGGAAATTACTGGCCCAAAGTCATCAACCAGGCTATCATACCTAAGGAAGGACTAGAACGTCCTGATTTCTAGCCCAACCCCTAAACTATCACATGACTGGCTCTAAGCTTTCGCGGGAAGAATGGTGGTGGGTTTTGCTTGTCAAGTGCAAGGATGAGGACCACATGTTAAGTTGCAATTCAAAACGGTTGCATTGTACAGGCCTATACACAAGAATCTAGTCAACGAAAATTCAGTACTAAATTGGCAACAGATATGGGTCAATGGAATTCAAGAAGGTTAGGCTTTGACCATTGGTGGCAACATAATGACTCTAAGCTGATGACACACTTATCTCTGCCTGCACTTCTCTTATATGTTATGAATACAACCAGGCACAAGATTGGTTAAAAAAGGTGTGTGGAGTGTGTGTGTGTGTGTGTAGCTAGATAGATATAGATAGATATAGATACAGATATAGAGATAGATAGATAGATAGATAGATAGAT